>NW_027423083.1:187361-204445 GCF_048934315.1 Petromyzon marinus
ACCAATATAACTATCACTAACTACCACTATCACTACCACTCTAACTACCACTAACTAGCACTAACTACCACTATCACTAACTACCACTATCACTACCACTCTAACTATCACTAACTACCACTATCACTACCACTCTAACTATCACTAACTACCACTATCACTAACTACCACTATCACTACCACTCTAACTACTACTATCACTAACTACCACTATCACTAACTACCACTATCACTAACTACCACTATCACTAACCACCACTAGCACTAACTAACACTAGCACTAACTACCACTACCACTAACTACCACTACCACTAACTACCACTACCACTAACTACCACTATCACTACCAATATAACTAGCACTAACTACCACTATCACTAACTACCACTATCACTACCAATATAACTAGCACTAACTACCACTACCACTAACTACCACTATCACTACCAATATAACTAGCACTAACTACCACTATCACTACCACTATCACTAACTACCACTATCACTAACTACCACTATCACTAACTACCACTATCACTAACTACCACTATCACTACCACTCTAACTACCACTAACTAGCACTAACTACCACTATCACTAACTACCACTATCACTAACTACCACTATCACTAGCACTTTAACTATCACTAACTACCACTATCACTAACTACCACTATCACTAGCACTCTAACTACCACTATCACTAACTACCACTATCACTAACTACCACTATCACTAACTACCACTATCACTACCACTCTAACTACCACTAACTAGCACTAACTACCACTATCACTAACTACCACTATCACTACCACTCTAACTACCACTATCACTACCAATATAACTATCACTAACTACCACTATCACTACCACTCTAACTACCACTAACTAGCACTAACTACCACTATCACTAACTACCACTATCACTACCACTCTAACTATCACTAACTACCACTATCACTAACTACCACTATCACTACCACTCTAACTATCACTAACTACCACTATCACTAACTACCACTATCACTACCACTCTAACTACCACTATCACTAACTACCACTATCACTAACTACCACTATCACTAACTACCACTATCACTAACTACCACTAGCACTAACTACCACTACCACTAACTACCACTACCACTAACTACCACTATCACTAACTACCACTATCACTAACTACCACTATCACTAACTACCACTAGCACTAACTACCACTATCACTAACTACCACTAGCACTAACTACCACTATCACTAACTACCACTACCACTAACTACCACTACCACTAACTACCACTATCACTACCAATATAACTAGCACTAACTACCACTATCACTAACTACCACTACCAATATAACTAGCACTAACTACCACTACCACTAACTACCACTATCACTAAATACCACTATCACTACCAATATAACTAGCACTAACTACCACTATCACTACCACTCTAACTACCACTAACTACCACTATCACTAACTACCACTATCACTACCACTCTAACTACCACTAACTAGCACTAACTACCACTATCACTAACTACCACTACCACTATAACTTTCACTATCACTAACTACCACTAACTAGCACTAACTACCACTATCACTAACTACCACTATCACTACCACTAACTACCACTAACTAGCACTAACTACCACTAGCACTAACTACCACTATAACTATAACTACCACTAGCACTCTAACTACCACTAGCACTAACTACCACTCTAACTAGCACTAACTACCACTCTAACTACCACTATCACTACCAATATAACTAGCACTAACTACCACTATCACTACCACTATCACTACCAATATAACTAGCACTAACTACCACTATCACTAACTACCACTATCACTACCACTCTAACTACCACTAACTAGCACTAACTACCACTATCACTAACTACCACTATCACTACCACTCTAACTACCACTATCACTACCAATATAACTATCACTAACTACCACTATCACTACCACTCTAACTACCACTAACTAGCACTAACTACCACTATCACTAACTACCACTATCACTACCACTCTAACTACCACTAACTACCACTATCACTAACTACCACTAGCACTAACTACCACTATCACTAACTACCACAATCACTAACTACCACTATCACTAACTACCACTATCACTAGCACTCTAACTAGCACTAACTACCACTATCACTACCAATATAACTACCACTATCACTAACTAGCACTATCACTAACTAGCACTATCACTAACTACCACTATCACTAACTACCACTATCACTAGCACTCTAACTACCACTATCACTAACTACTACTATCACTAACTACCACTAACTAGCACTAACTACCACTATCACTAACTACCACTATCACTAACTACTACTATCACTAACTACCACTATCACTAACTACTACTATCACTAACTACCACTATCACTAACTACCACTATCACTACCACTCTAACTAGCACTCTAACTACCACTATCACTAACTACCACTATCACTAACTACCACTACCACTAACTACCACTATCACTAACTACCACTATCACTACCAATATAACTACCACTAACTACCACTATCACTAACTACCACTATCACTACCAATATAACTACCACTATCACTAACTACCACTATCACTAACTACCACTATCACTAACTACCACTATCACTACCACTATCACTACCACTAACTACCACTATCACTAACTACCACTATCACTAACTACCACTATCACTAACTACCACTATCACTAACTACCACTCTAACTACCACTAACTACCACTATCACTAACTACCACTATCACTAACTACCACTCTAACTACCACTAACTAGCACTAACTACCACTATCACTAACTACCACTATCACTAACTACCACTATCACTAACTACCACTATCACTAACTACTACTACCACTAACTAGCACTATCACTAACTACCACTATCACTACCAATATAACTAGCACTAACTACCACTATCACTAACTACCACTATCACTACCAATATAACTAGCACTAACTACCACTATCACTAACTACCACTATCACTACCACTCTAACTACCACTAACTAGCACTAACTACCACTAGCACTAACTACCACTATCACTAACTACCACTATCACTAACTACCACTATCACTAACTACCACTCACTACCAATATTATTAGCACTAACTACCACTATCACTAACTACCACTTTCACTACCAATATAACTAGCACTAACTACCACTATCACTACCACTCTAACTACCACTATCACTAACTACCACTATCACTAACTACCACTAACTACCACTAACTACCACTATCACTAACTACCACTAGCACTAACTACCACTATCACTAACTACCACTATCACTACCACTCTAAATACCACTAACTAGCACTAACTACCACTATCACTAACTAGCACTACCACTATAATTATAACTATCACTACCACTAACTACCACTATCACTAACTACCACTACCACTATAACTTTCACTATCACTAACTACCACTATCACTAACTACCACTATCACTAACTACCACTATCACTAACTACCACTATCACTACCACTCTAACTACCACTCTAACTACCACTAACTACCACTATCACTAACTACCACTATAACTATAACTATCACTACCACTAACTACCACTATCACTAACTACCACTCTAATTACCACTATCACTAGCACTCTAACTAGCACTACTATACAAAGACACACTGTGTGTGTCTCTGTGTCTCTCTGTGTCTCTCTCTGTCTCCATGTCTCTCTGTCTGTGTGTGATGGTGCTGATTGTAGCTGGTCCTTAGGCGTCCTCCTGTGTCTCTCTGTCTGTGTCTCTCTGTGTGTCTCTCTGTGTCTCTGTGTGTCTCTCTGTGTCTCTGTGTGTGTCTCTCTCTGTGTGTCTCTGTGTCTCTGTGTGTCTCTCTCTCTGTGTCTCTCTCTCTGTGTGTCTCTCGCTGTGTGTGTCTCTGTGTGTCTCTCTCTGTCTCTGTGTTTCTCTCTCTCTCTGTGTCTCTGTGTCTCTCTGTGTCTCTCTCTGTCTCCATGTCTCTCTGTCTGTGTGTGATGGTGCTGATTGTAGCTGGTCCTTAGGCGTCCTCCTGTGTCTCTCTGTCTGTGTCTCTCTGTGTGTCTCTCTGTGTCTCTGTGTCTCTGTGTGTCTCTCTGTGTCTCTGTGTGTGTCTCTCTGTGTGTGTGAGTCTTTGAGTCTCTGTGTGTCTGTGTGAGTCTCTGTGTGAGTCTCTCTGTGTCTCTGTGTGTCTCTCTGTGTCTCTGTGTGTGTCTCTCTCTGTGTGTCTCTGTGTGTCTCTCTGTGTGTCTCTCTCTCTGTGTCTCTCTGTCTGTGTGTCTCTCTCTGTGTCTCTGTGTCTCTCTGTGTCTCTCTCTGTCTCCATGTCTCTCTGTCTGTGTGTGATGGTGCTGATTGTAGCTGGTCGTTCGGCATCCTCCTGTGTCTCTCTGTCTGTGTCTCTGTGTGTCTCTCTGTCTGTGTCTCTGTGTGTCTCTCTCTGTGTCTCTGTGTGTCTCTCTGTGTCTCTCTGTCTGTGTCTCTGTGTCTCTCTCTGTCTCTCTCTGTGTCTCTTTGTCTCTCTCTGTGTGTCTCTCTCTGTGTGTCTCTGTCTCTCTCTGTGTGTCTCTCTCTGTGTGTCTCTCTGTCTGTGTCTGTCTCTCTCTGTGTCTCTCTGTCTCTCTCTGTGTGTCTCTCTCTGTGTGTCTCTGTCTCTCTCTGTGTGTCTCTCTCTGTGTGTCTCTCTGTCTGTGTCTCTCTCTCTCTCTGTGTCTCTCTCTGTGTGTCTCTGTCTCTCTCTGTGTCTCTCATGGTGTGTCTCCATGTCTCTCTGTCTGTGTGTGATGGTGCTGATTGTAGCTGGTCCTTAGGCGTCCTCCTGTGTCTCTCTGTCTGTGTCTCTCTGTGTGTCTCTCTGTGTCTCTGTGTCTCTGTGTGTCTCTCTGTGTCTCTGTGTGTGTCTCTCTCTGTGTGTCTCTGTGTCTCTCTGTGTGTCTCTCTCTCTGTGTCTCTCTGTCTGTGTGTCTCTCGCTGTGTGTGTCTCTGTGTGTGTCTCTGTGTGTCTCTCTCTGTCTCTGTGTCTCTCTCTGTGTGTCTCTCTCTGTGTCTCTCTCTGTCTGTGTGTGATGGTGCTGATTGTAGCTGGTCCTTAGGCGTCCTCCTGTGTCTCTCTGTCTGTGTCTCTCTGTGTGTCTCTCTCTGTGTCTCTCTGTCTCTCTCTGTGTCTCTCTGTCTCTCTCTGTGTGTCTCTCTCTGTGTGTCTCTGTCTCTCTCTGTGTGTCTCTCTCTGTGTGTCTCTCTGTCTGTGTCTCTCTCTCTCTCTGTGTGTCTCTCTGTCTGTGTCTCTCTCTGTGTCTCTGTGTGTGTCTCTCTGTGTGTGTGAGTCTTTGAGTCTCTGTGTGTCTGTGTGAGTCTCTGTGTGAGTCTCTCTGTGTCTCTGTGTGTCTCTCTGTGTCTCTGTGTGTGTCTCTCTCTGTGTGTCTCTGTGTCTCTGTGTGTGTCTCTCTCTGTGTCTCTCTGTCTGTGTGTCTCTCGCTGTGTGTGTCTCTGTGTGTGTCTCTGTGTGTCTCTCTCTGTCTCTGTGTTTCTCTCTCTCTGTGTCTCTCTGTCTCTCTCTGTGTGTCTCTCTCTGTGTCTCTCTCTGTCTGTGTGTGATGGTGCTGATTGTAGCTGGTCCTTAGGCGTCCTCCTGTGTCTCTCTGTCTGTGTCTCTCTGTGTGTCTCTCTGTGTCTCTGTGTGTCTCTCTGTGTCTCTCTGTCTGTGTCTCTGTGTCTCTCTCTGTGTCTCTCTGTCTCTCTCTGTGTCTCTCTGTCTCTCTCTGTGTGTCTCTCTCTGTGTGTCTCTGTCTCTCTCTGTGTGTCTCTCTCTGTGTGTCTCTCTGTCTGTGTCTCTCTCTCTCTGTGTGTCTCTCTCTGTGTGTCTCTGTCTCTCTCTGTGTCTCTCACGGTGTGTCTCTCAGTCTCTCTGTCTGTGTGTGATGGTGCTGATTGTAGCTGGTCGTTCGGCATCCTCCTGAGTCTCTCTCTCTGTGTCTCTGTGTGTCTCTGTGTCTCTGTGTCTCTGTGTGTCTCTCTGTGTCTCTCTGTCTGTGTGTGATGGTGCTGATTGTAGCTGGTCGTTCGGCATCCTCCTGAGTCTCTCTGTCTCTCTCGGTCTCTCTCTCTGTGTCTCTCTCTGTGTGTCTCTCTCTGTGTGTCTCTGTGTGTCTCTGTGTCTCTGTGTCTCTCTCTGTGTGTGTCTCTGTGTGTGTCTCTCTGTCTGTGTCTCTCTCTGTGTCTCTCTCTGTCTCTGTGTTTCTCTCTCTCTGTGTCTCTGTGTGTCTCTCACTGTGTGTCTCTGTGTGTCTCTGTGTGTCTCTGTGTCTCTCTGTGTCTCTGTGTGTCTCTGTGTGACTCTGTGTGTGATGGTGCTGATTGTAGCTGGTCGTTCGGCGTCCTCCTGTGTCTCTCTCTCTCTGTGTGGCACTCTGTGTCTCTGTGTCTCTCTGTGTCTCTGTGTGTCTCTGTGTCTCTGTGTGTCTCTGTGTGTCTCTCTCACTGTGTCTCTCTGTGTCTCTCTCTGTCTCTGTGTGTGATGGTGCTGATTGTAGCTGGTCGTTCGGCGTCCTGTCTCTCTGTGTGTCTCTCTCTGTGTCTCTCTGTGTGTCTCTGTGTCTCTGTGTGTCTCTGTGTGTCTCTGTGTGTCTCTCTCACTGTGTCTCTCTGTGTCTCTATCTGTCTCTGTGTGTGATGGTGCTGATTGTAGCTGGTCGTTCGGCGTCCTGTCTCTCTGTGTGTCTCTCTCTGTGTCTCTCTGTGTGTCTCTCTCTGTGTGTCTCTCTCTGTCTCTGTGTTTCTCTCTCTGTGTGTCTCTCTGTGTCTCTGTGTGTCTCTCACTGTGTGTCTCTCACTGTGTCTCTCTGTGTCTCTGTGTGTCTCTGTGTCTCTGTGTCTCTCACTGTGTGTCTCTCACTGTGTGTCTCTGTGTCTCTGTGTGTGACGGTGCTGATTGTAGCTGGTCGTTCGGCGTCCTGTGTCTCTGTGTGTCTCTCTGTGTGTCTCTCTGTGTCTCTGTGTGTCTCTGTGTGTCTCTGTGTGACTCTCTCTGTCTCTCTCTGTGTGTCTCTCTGTCTCCATGTCTCTCACTGTGTGTCTCTGTGTGTCTCTGTGTGTGATGGTGCTGATTGTAGCTGGTCGTTCGGCATCCTCCTGAGTCTCTGTGTGTCTTTCTGTCTCTGTGTCTCTCTCTCTCTGTGTGTCTCTCTCTGTGTCTCTCTCTGTGTCTCTCTGTCTGTGTCTCTCTCTGTCTGTGTCTCTCTCTGTCTCTCTGTCTCTGTGTCTCTCTCTGTGTGTCTCTCTCTCTCTGTCTCTGTGTCTCTCTCTGTGTGTCTCTCTCTGTGTGTCTCTCTGTGTGTCTCTGTGTCTCTCTGTGTCTCTCTCTGTGTGTCTCTCTGTGTGTCTCTGTGTCTCTCTGTGTGTGATGGTGCTGATTGTAGCTGGTCGTTCAGCATCCTCCTGAGTCTCTGTGTCTCTCTCTGTGTCTCTCTCTGTCTCTGTGTTTCTCTCTCTCTGTGTCTCTGTGTGTCTCTCACTGTGTGTCTCTGTGTCTCTCTGTGTCTCTGTGTGTCTCTGTGTGTCTCTGTGTGACTCTGTGTGTGATGGTGCTGATTGTAGCTGGTCGTTCGGCGTCCTCCTGTGTCTCTCTCTCTGTGTCTCTGTGTGTCATTCTGTGTCTCTGTGTGTCTCTCACTGTGTGTCTCTGTGTCTCTGTGTGTCTCTGTGTGTCTCTGTGTGACTCTCTCTGCCTCTCACTGTGTGTCTCTCTCTCTCTCTGTGTCTCTCACTGTGTGTCTCTGTGTCTCTGTGTGTGTGATGGTGCTGATTGTAGCTGGTCGTTCGGCGTCCTGTGTCTCTGTGTGTCTCTCTGTGTGTCTCTCTGTCTCTGTGTTTCTCTCTCTCTCTGTGTCTCTCTCTGTGTCTCTGTGTGTCTCTCACTGTGTGTCTCTGTCTCTCTCTGTGTGTCTCTCACTGTGTGTCTCTGTGTGTCTCTCTCTGTGTGTCTCTCTGTGTGTCTCTCTGTGTCTCTCTCTGTGTGTCTCTCACTGTGTCTCTCTGTGTCTCTCTCTGTCTGTGTGTGATGGTGCTGATTGTAGATGGTCGTTCGGCGTCCTCCTAAGTCTCTGTCTCTCTGTGTGTCTCTCACTGTGTCTCTCACTGTGTGTCTATGTGTCTCTCCGTCTCTCTGTGTGTCTCTGTGTGTCTCTCTGTGTTTCTCTCACTGTGTGTCTCTCTCTGTGTCTCTCTGTGTCTCTGTGTGTCTCTGTGTCTCTGTGTCTCTCACTGTGTGTCTCTCTCTGTGTCTCTGTGTGTCTCTCACTGTGTGTCTCTGTGTCTCTCTGTGTCTCTGTGTGTCTCTGTGTGTCTCTGTGTGACTCTGTGTGTGATGGTGCTGATTGTAGCTGGTCGTTCGGCGTCCTCCTGTGTCTCTCTCTCTGTGTCTCTGTGTGTCATTCTGTGTCTCTGTGTGTCTCTCACTGTGTGTCTCTGTGTCTCTGTGTGTCTCTGTGTGTCTCTGTGTGACTCTCTCTGCCTCTCACTGTGTGTCTCTCTCTCTCTCTCTGTGTCTCTCACTGTGTGTCTCTGTGTCTCTGTGTGTGTGATGGTGCTGATTGTAGCTGGTCGTTCGGCGTCCTGTGTCTCTGTGTGTCTCTCTGTGTGTCTCTCTGTCTCTGTGTTTCTCTCTCTCTCTGTGTCTCTCTCTGTGTCTCTGTGTGTCTCTCACTGTGTGTCTCTGTCTCTCTCTGTGTGTCTCTCACTGTGTGTCTCTGTGTGTCTCTCTCTCTGTGTGTCTCTCTGTGTCTCTCTCTGTGTGTCTCTCACTGTGTCTCTCTGTGTCTCTCTCTGTCTGTGTGTGATGGTGCTGATTGTAGATGGTCGTTCGGCGTCCTCCTAAGTCTCTGTCTCTCTGTGTGTCTCTCACTGTGTCTCTTACTGTGTGTCTATGTGTCTCTCCGTCTCTCTGTGTGTCTCTGTGTGTCTCTCTGTGTTTCTCTCACTGTGTGTCTCTCTCTGTGTGTCTCTGTGTCTGTGTGTGTGATGGTGCTGATTGTAGCTGGTTCGGCGTCCTCCTGAGTCTCTCTCTCTGTGTCTCTGTGTGTCACTCTGTGTCTCTCTCTGTCTCTCTCTGTGTGTCTCTCACTGTGTCTCTCTGTGTGTCTCTGTCCCTCTGTCTCTCTGTGTGTCTCTCTCTCTGTGTGTCTCTCACTGTGTCTCTCTGTGTGTCTCTGTCCCTCTGTCTCTCTGTGTTTCTCTCACTGTGTGTCTCTCACTGTGTGTCTCTCTCTCTGTGTGTGATGGTGCTGATTGTAGCTGGTCGTTCGGCGTCCTGCTGTGGGAGATGGCATCGCTGGGGGCATCGCCGTACCCCGGGGTACCCCCAGAGAGCCTATACCCCCTGCTCAAGTCTGGGTACAGACTTGGACAACCAGACTCAACCAGCGATACATTGTGAGTCTTTCTGTGAGTGTCTGTGAGTCTCTGTGTGTCTGTGAGTCTCTGTGTGTCTCTGTGAGTCTCTGTGAGTCTCTGTGTGAGTCTGTGAGTCTCTGTGAGTGTCTTTGTGTCTCTGTGTCTCTGTGTGTCTCTGTGAGTCTCTGTGTGTCTGTGTGTGTCTGTGAGTCTCTCTGAGAGTCTCTACCCCCTGCTCAAGTCTGGGTACAGACTAGGACAACCAGACTCAACCAGCGATACATTGTGAGTGTCTCTGTGAGTCTCTGTGTATCTGTGAGTCTCTGTGAGTCTCTGTGTGAGTCTCTGTGAGTCTTTGAGTCTCTGTGTGTCTCTGTGAGTCTCTGTGTGAGTCTGTGAGTCTCTGTGAGAGTCTCTGTGTGTCTGTGAGTCTCTCTGTGTCTCTGTGTGAGTCTGTGAGTCTCTGTGAGTGTCTCTACCCCCTGCTCAAGTCTGGCTACAGACTAGGACAACCAGACTCAACCAGCGATGCATTGTGAGTGTCTCTGTGAGTCTCTGTGTATCTGTGAGTCTCTGTGAGTCTCTGTGTGTCTCTGTGAGTCTCTGTGAGTCTCTGTGAGTCTCTGTGTGAGTCTCTGTGAGTCTCTGTGAGAGTCTCTACCCCCTGCTCAAGTCTGGGTACAGACTTGGACAACCAGACTCAACCAGCGATGCATTGTGAGTCTCTGTGAGTCTCTTTGTGTCTCTGTGAGTCTCTGTGTGTCTGAGTGTGTCTGAGTGTGTCTGTGAGTCTCTGTGTCTCTGTGTGTGTCTGTGAGTCTCTGTGTCTCTGTGTGTGTCTGTGAATCTCTGTGAGTCTCTACCCCCTGCTCAAGTCTGGCTACAGACTAGGACAACCAGACTCAACCAGCGATGCATTGTGAGTGTCTCTGTGAGTCTCTGTGTATCTGTGAGTCTCTGTGTGAGTCTCTGTGTCTCTGTGTGTGTCTGTGAGTCTCTGTGTCTCTGTGTGTGTCTGTGAGTCTCTCTGAGAGTCTCTACCCCCTGCTCAAGTCTGGCTACAGACTAGGACAACCAGACTCAACCAGCGATGCATTGTGAGTCTCTGTGTGTCTCTGTGTGAGTCTATGTGTCTCTGTGTGTCTGTGAGTCTCTGTGTGTCTCTGTGAGTCTCTGTGTGAGTGTGTGTGTCTGTGAGTCTCTGTGAGTCTGTGTGTGTCTGTGTGAGTCTCTCTGTCTGAGAGTCTCTGTGTGTGTCTGTGAGTCTCTGTGAGTCTTTGAGTCTCTGTGTGTCTCTGTGAGTCTCTGTGAGTCTGTGTGTGTCTCTGTGAGTCTCTGTGAGTCTCTGTGAGTCTCTGTGTGTGTCTTTGTGTGTCTCTGTGAGTCTCTGTATGTCTGTGAGTCTCTGTGTGTCTGTGAGTCTCTGTGTATCTCTGTGTGTCTCTGTGAGTCTCTGTGAGTCTGTGTGTGTCTCTGTGAGTCTCTGTGAGTCTCTGTGTGTGTCTTTGTGTGTCTCTGTGAGTCTCTGTATGTCTGTGAGTCTCTGTGTGTCTGTGAGTCTCTGTGTATCTCTGTGTGTCTCTGTGAGTCTCTGTGTGTCTGTGAGTCTCTGTGAGTCTCTGTGAATCTCTGTGAGTCTCTACCCCCTGCTCAAGTCTGGGTACAGACTAGGACAACCAGACTCAACCAGCGATGCATTGTGAGTGTCTGTGAGTGTGTCTGTGTGTCTGTGTGAGTCTCTGTGAGTCTGTGAGTCTCTGTGAGTCTCTGTGTGAGTCTCTGTGAGTCTCTGTGAGTCTCTGTGAGTCTCTGTGTGTCTGTGTGAGTCTCTGTGAGTCTGTGAGTCTCTGTGAGTCTGTGAGTCTCTGTGAGTCTCTGTGTGAGTCTCTGTGAGTCTCTGTGAGTCTCTGTGAGTCTCTGTGTGTCTGTGTGTCTCTGTGAGTCTCTGTGTGTCTCTGTGTGTCTCTGTGAGTCTCTGTGAGTCTGTGTGAGTCTCTGTGAGTCTCTGTGAGTCTCTGTGAGTCTCTGTGTGTGTCTCTGTGTGTCTCTGTGAGTCTCTGTATGTCTGTGAGTCTCTGTGTGTCTGTGAGTCTCTGTGTATCTCTGTGTGTCTCTGTGAGTCTCTGTGTGTCTGTGAGTCTCTGTGAGTCTCTGTGAGTCTCTGTGAGTCTCTACCCCCTGCTCAAGTCTGGGTACAGACTAGGACAACCAGACTCAACCAGCGATGCATTGTGAGTGTCTGTGAGTGTGTCTGTGTGTCTGTGTGAGTTTCTGTGAGTCTGTGAGTCTCTGTGAGTCTCTGTGTGAGTCTCTGTGAGTCTCTGTGAGTCTCTGTGTGTCTGTGTGAGTCTCTGTGAGTCTGTGAGTCTCTGTGAGTCTCTGTGTGAGTCTCTGTGAGTCTCTGTGAGTCTCTGTGAGTCTCTGTGTGTCTGTGTGTCTCTGTGAGTCTCTGTGTGTCTGTGTGTCTCTGTGAGTCTCTGTGTGTCTGTGTGTCTCTGTGAGTCTCTGTGTGTCTCTGTGTGTCTCTGTGAGTCTCTGTGTGTCTCTGTGTGAGTCTCTGTGAGTCTCTGTGTGAGTCTCTGTGTGTCTCTGTGAGTCTCTCTGTGTGTCTCTGTGAGTCTGTGAGTCTCTGTGAGTCTCTGTGAGTCTCTGTGAGTCTCTGTGAGTCTCTACCCCCTGCTCAAGTCTGGGTACAGACTAGGACAACCAGACTCAACCAGCGACACATTGTGAGTCTTTCTGTGTGTGTGTTAGTCTCTGTGTGTGTCTGTGAGTCTCTGTGAGTCTCTGTGAGTCTGTGTGTGTCTGTGAGTCTCTGTGTGTCTCTGTGAGTCTCTCTGTGTGTCTCTGTGTGAGTCTCTGTGTGTCTGTGAGTCTCGGTGTGAGTCTCTGTCTCTGTGAGTCTCTGTGTGTCTCTGTGTCTCTGTGTGAGTCTCTGTGAGTCTCTGTGTGTCTCTGTGTCTCTGTGTGAGTCTCTGTGAGTCTCTGTGAGTCTCTGTGTCTCTGTGTGAGTCTCTGTGAGTCTCTGTGAGTCTCTGTGAGTCTGTGAGTCTGTGTGTGTGTCTCTGTCTGTGTGTCTGTGAGTCTCTGTGTGTCTGTTAGTCTCTGTGAGTCTCTCTGTGTCTCTGTGTGAGTCTCTGTGTGAGTCTCTATGAGTCTCTGTGAGTCTCTACCCCCTGCTCAAGTCTGGGTACAGACTAGGACAACCAGACTCAACCAGCGACACTTTGTGAGTGTCTGTGTGTGAGTGTCTGTGTGTCTGTGAGTCTCTGTGAATCTCTCTGTGTCTGTGAGTCTCTGAGAGTCTCTGTGTGTCTCTGTGTGAGTCTCTGTGTGTGTCTCTGTGTGTCTCTGTGAGTCTCTGTAAGTCTCTTTGTGTCTGTTTGAGTCTCTGTGTGTGTCTCTGTGTGAGTCTCTGAGTCTCTGTGAGTCTCTCTGAGAGTCTCTACCCCCTGCTCAAGTCTGGGTACAGACTAGGACAACCAGACTCAACCAGCGATGCATTGTGAGTGTCTGTGTGAGTGTGTCTGTGTGTCTGTGAGTCTCTGAGAGTCTCTGTGTGAGTCTCTGTGTGAGTCTCTGTGAGTCTCTGTGAGTCTCTGTGAGAGTCTTTACCCCCTGCTCAAGTCTGGGTACAGACTAGGACAACCAGACTCAACCAGCGATGCATTGTGAGTCTCTGTGTGAGTCTCTGTACGTCTCTGTGAGTCTCTGTGAGAGTCTGTCTGTGTGTCTGTGAGTCTTTGAGAGTCTCTGTGAGTCTCTGAGTGAGTCTCTGTGTGAGTCTCTGTGTGAGTCTCTGTGTGAGTCTCTGTGAGTCTCTGTGAGAGTCTCTACCCCCTGCTCAAGTCTGGGTACAGACTAGGACAACCAGACTCAACCAGCGACACTTTGTGAGTCTCTCTGTGTGTCTCTGTCTGTGTGTCTGTGTGAGTCTCTGTGAGTCTCTGTGAGTCTGTGAGTCTCTTTGTGTCTCTGTGAGTCTCTGTGTGTGTCTGTGAGTCTGTGAGTCTCTGTGAGTCTCTGTGAGTCTCTGTGTGTCTGTGTGTGTCTCTGTGAGTCTCTGTGAGTCTCTGTGTGTCTGTGTGAGTCTCTGTGAGTCTGTGTGTGTCTGTGTGTGTCTGTGAGTCTCTGTGTGTGAGTCTCTGTGTCTCTGTGAGTCTCTGTGAGTCTCTGTGTGTCTCTGTGAGTCTCTGTGTGTCTTTGTGTGTCTCTGTGTGTCTCTGTGTGTGTCTCTGTGTGTCTCTGTGTCTCTGTGTGTCTCTGTGTAGTTATGCTGCGATGCTGAGCTGCTGGGCTTGGGATCCTTCCCAGCGTCCAACGTTCACCGAATTATCATCCCTCACCCAGTCTGTAGTGACTCAGGGCACTGTGAGTAATTATCATCACTACCATCACTACCACCACCATCACTACCATCACTATCACTACTACCACTAACATCACTACCACCATCACCACCACCACCATCACTAGCATCACTACCACCATCACTACCATCACTACCACCACCACCATCACTACCACTATCACTACCACCACCACCATCACTACCATCACTATCACTACTACCACTAACATCACTACCACCATCACCACCACCACCATCACTACCATCACTACCACCACCACCATCACTACCACTATCACTACCACCACCACCATCACTACCATCACTATCACTACTACCACTAATATCACTACCACCATCACCACCACCATCACTAGCATCACTACCACCATCACTACCATCACTACCACCACCACCACCATCACTACCACTACCACCACCACCATCACTACCATCACTATCACTACTACCACTAACATCACTACCACCATCAACACCATCACCATCACTAGCATCACTACCACCATCACTACCATCACTACCACCACCACCATCACTACCACTATCACTACCACCACCATCACTACCATCACTATCACTACTACCACTAACATCACTACGATCACTATCACTACCATCACTACCTTCACCACCATCACCATCACCACCATCACCACCACCACCATCACCACCACCACCACCATCACTACCATCATCACCACCATCACTATCATCACTATCACTACCATCACTACCATCACCACCATCACTAACATCACTACTATCACCATCACTAGCATCACCATCACTACTATCACTATCACCATCACTACTATCATCACTACCATCACTATCACCACCATCACTATCACCATCACTATCACTACCACCATCACTACCATCACTATCACTACTACCACTAACATCACTACCACCATCACCACCACCACTATCACCATCACTAGCATCACTACCATCACTATCACTACCATCACTATCACCATCACTAACATCACTACCATCACTATCACTATCACCATCACTACCACCATCACTATCACCATCACTAACATCACTACCATCACTGCCATCACCATCACTGCCATCACCATCACTACCATCACTATCACTATCACTACCATCACTACCATCATCACCATCACCACCACCATAATCACCATCACCACCACCATCACCACCATCACCACCATCACCATCACTACCATCATCACTATCATCACCACCATCACCACCATCACCACCATCACCACCATCACCATCACCACCATCACCACCATCACTACACGATCACGACACCATCTCTATTCTCACTACCACTCACCCACCCACTCACTCACTCACCCACTCACTCACTCACCCACTCATCCACCCACTCACTCACCCACCCACTCACTCACCCACTCACTCACCCACCCACCCACTCATCCACCCACTCACTCACCCATCCACCCACTCATCCACCCACTCACTCACTCACTCACCCACCCACTGACCCACTCACTCACTCACTCACCCACTCACTCACTCACTCACCCACCCACTCACTCACTCACCCACTCACCCACTCACCCACTCACCCACCCACTCACCCACTCACTCACTCACTCACCCACTCACCCACCCACTCACTCACCCACCCACCCACTCACTCACTCACCCACTCACTCACCCACTCACTCACTCACCCACTCACTCACTCACCCACTCACTCACTCACCCACTCACTCACTCACTCACCCACTCACCCACTCACTCACTCACTCACCCACCCACTCACCCACCCACTCACTCACCCACCCACCCACCCACTCACTCACTCACCCACTCACCCACCCACCCACCCACTCACCCACTCACCCACCCACTCACTCACCCACTCACCCACTCACTCACCCACTCACTCACCCACTCACTCACCCACTCACCCACCAACTCACCCACTCACCCACCCACTCACTCACTCACCCACTCACCCACTCACTCACTCACCCACCCACCCACTCACTCACTCACCCACTCACTCACCCACTCACTCACTCACCCACTCACTCACTCACCCACTCACTCACTCACCCACTCACTCACTCACTCCACTCACCCACTCACTCACTCACTCACCCACCCACTCACCCACCCACTCACTCACCCACCCACCCACTCACTCACTCACCCACTCACCCACCCACCCACCCACTCACCCACTCACCCACCCACTCACTCACCCACTCACCCACTCACTCACTCACCCACTCACCCACCCACTCACTCACTCACCCACTCACCCACTCACCCACCCACTCACTCACCCACTCACCCACCCACTCACCCACCCACTCACCCACTCACCCACCCACTCACTCACCCACTCACTCACCCACTCACTCACCCACTCACTCACCCACCCACTCACCCACCCACTCACCCACTCACTCACTCACCCACTCACTCACCCACTCACTCACCCACTCATTCACTCACCCACCCACTCACTCACTCACCCACTCACCCACCCACTCACCCACTCACCCACCCACTCACTCACCCACCCACCCACTCACTCACTCACCCACTCACTCACTCACTCACCCACTCACCCACTCACCCACCCACTCACCCACTCACCCACCCACTCACCCACCCACCCACCCACTCACTCACCCACTCACTCACCCACTCACCCACCCACTCACTCACCCACTCACCCACTCACTCACTCACCCACTCACCTTTTCCCCACGTGGTTTGCTCTTCGCCAGGAGTATCTGGACCTTGACTCTAAGTCCACTCAGCATCAGCAGCAGCATCAGCAGCAGCATCAACAGCAGCAGCATCAGGATCAGCAGAATCAACAGCAGCATCAGCAGCAGCAGAATCAACAGCAGCAGCAAACTCTGTTTGCCGAGAATATGTTGTACGGGTGTGTGTGAGTCTACACACAGACACACACACAGACACACACACACAGACACACACAGACACACACACAGACACACACAGACACACACACAGACACACACACAGATACACACACACACACAGACACACACAGACACACACACAGACACACACACACAGACACACACAGACACAGACACACACAGACACACACACACACAGACACACACACAGACACACACACAGACACACACACACAGACACACACACACAGTATATAATTAGTAAAATAGTAATGCTGTGTAATCTAAGATATACCAACCTATTGATGTTCATATTATGGGA
>NW_027423083.1:204545-257045 GCF_048934315.1 Petromyzon marinus
ACCACCATCACCACCACTGTCACGTGACTCACCTTGTCTGTCGTCTCGTGCGGAGTGAAGTCGTGACGCCTCCGTGAAGCAAAACCACCCCCCGCGACGTCACACAGCCCCTCCCCCCGTGACGTCACACAGCCCCTCCCCCCGTGACGTCACACAGAAACTCACAGAGCTCCACCCACCCACTCCCTCACCCACTCACCCACCCACTCACTCACCCACCCACACACTCACCCACCCACTCACCCACCCACCCACTCACCCACCCACCCACCCACTCACTCACCCACCCACCCACTCACCCACCCACCCACCCACTCACCCACCCACTCACCCACCCACTCACTCACTCACCCACCCACCCACCCACTCACCCACCCACCCACTCACCCACCCACCCACTCACCCACCCACCCACTCACCCACCCACCCACTCACTCACCCACTCACTCACCCACTCAGTCACTCACTCACCCACTCACTCACCCACCCACACACTCACCCACCCACTCACCCACCCACCCACTCACCCACCCACCCACTCACTCACCCACCCACCCACTCACCCACCCACTCACTCACTCACCCACCCACCCACCCACTCACCCACCCACCCACTCACCCACCCACCCACCCACTCACCCACCCACCCACTCACTCACCCACTCACTCACCCACTCAGTCACTCACTCACCCACTCACTCACCCACCCACTCACCCACCCACCCACTCACCCACCCACCCACCCACTCACTCACCCACCCACCCACTCACCCACCCACCCACCCACTCACCCACCCACTCACCCACCCACTCACTCACTCACCCACCCACCCACCCACTCACCCACCCACCCACTCACCCACCCACCCACTCACCCACCCACCCACCCACTCACCCACCCACCCACTCACTCACCCACTCACTCACCCACTCAGTCACTCACTCACCCACTCACTCACCCACCCACCCACTCACCCACTCACTCACCCACCCACTCACTCACCCACCCACTCACTCACCCACCCACTCACCCACCCACTCACTCACCCACCCACTCACTCACCCACTCACCCACCCACCCACTCACCCACTCGCTCACTCACCCACTCACCCACCCACTCACCCACCCACTCACTCACCCACCCACTCACCCACTCACTCACTCAGTCACCCACTCACCCACCCACTCACTCACCCACCCACTCACCCACCCACCCACTCACTCACTCACTCACCCACTCACTCACCCACTCACTCACTCACCCACTCACCCACTCACCCACCCACTCACTCACCCACCCACTCACTCACCCACCCACTCACCCACCCACCCACCCACTCACCCACCCACCCACTCACCCACCCACTCACCCACCCACTCACTCACCCACCCACCCACTCACCCACTCACCCACCCACCCACCACTCACCCACCCACCCACTCACTCACCCACTCACTCACCCACTCACTCACCCACTCAGTCACTCACTCACCCACTCACTCACCCACCCACCCACTCACCCACTCACTCACCCACCCACTCACCCACCCACCCACTCACTCACCCACTCACCCACCCACCCACTCACTCACCCACTCGCTCACTCACCCACCCACTCACTCACTCAGTCACCCACTCACCCACCCACTCACTCACCCACCCACTCACCCACCCACCCACCCACTCACTCACTCACCCACTCACTCACTCACTCACCCACCCACTCACTCACTCACCCACCCACCCACTCACCCACCCACCCACTCACTCACTCACCCACTCACTCACCCACTCACTCACTCACCCACCCACCCACTCACTCACTCACCCACTCACTCACCCACCCACTCACTCACCCACCCACTCACTCACCCACTCACTCACTGAGTCTCTGTGTACGAGGCAGTGATGTGGACATTTATTAAGAACTCGTCAACATCACAACGGCAACGTTCAGGCAACGTTGAGGCAACGTTGGGAGGTCTGGGGGGGATAAATGATGGTGATGATGGTGGTGGTGGTGATGGTGGTGGTGGTGATGGTGGTGGTGGTGATGATGGTGGTGGTGGTGATGATGGTGATGGTGATGATGGTGGTGGTGGTGATGATGGTGATGGTGGTGGCGATGATGGTGATGGTGGTGATGGTGATGATGGTGGTGGTGGTGATGGTGGTGATGGTGATGGTGGTGATGATGATGGTGATTCTGTAAGTCCCATAATATGAACATCAATAGGTTGGTATATCTTAGATTACACAGCATTACTATTTTACTAATTATATACTGTGTGTGTGTGTCTGTGTGTGTGTGTCTGTGTGTGTGTGTGTCTGTGTGTGTGTGTGTCTGTGTGTGTGTCTGTGTGTGTGTGTGTCTGTGTGTGTGTGTGTCTGTGTGTGTGTGTCTGTGTGTGTGTCTGTGTGTGTGTCTGTGTGTGTGTCTGTGTGTGTGTGTCTGTGTGTGTCTGTGTGTGTGTCTGTGTGTGTGTGTCTGTGTGTGTGTGTCTGTGTGTGTGTGTCTGTGTCTGTGTGTGTCTGTGTGTGTCTGTGTGTGTGTCTGTGTGTGTGTCTGTGTGTGTGTGTCTGTGTGTGTATCTGTGTGTGTGTCTGTGTGTGTGTCTGTGTGTGTGTCTGTGTGTGTGTCTGTGTGTGTATCTGTGTGTGTGTCTGTGTGTGTGTGTCTGTGTGTGTGTGTCTGTATGTGTGTCTGTGTGTGTGTGTCTGTGTGTGTGTGTCTGTGTGTGTGTGTCTGTGTGTGTGTATGTGTGTCTGTGTGTGTGTCTGTCTGTGTGTGTGTGTGTCTGTGTGTGTGTGTCTGTGTGTGTGTCTGTGTGTGTGTGTCTGTGTGTGTGTGTCTGTGTGTGTGTGTCTGTGTGTGTGTCTGTCTGTGTGTGTGTGTGTCTGTGTGTGTGTCTGTGTATGTGTGTGTCTGTGTGTGTGTGTGTCTGTGTGTGTGTCTGTGTGTGTCTGTGTGTGTGTGTGTCTGTGTGTGTGTGTCTGTGTGTGTGTCTGTGTGTGTGTGTCGTCCGGCAAAACAACCCCCTACCTCCTCGCGGTGCCGGACGGGCAACTCTGTCGTGGACAGCGCTGTGGGGGGAGATCCAATTTTGATTGGCTCCTCCCCTCATGGCATATGTATCCACCACAGGGGCTAAACGGGGGCTCTGGACGGGTGCGAGGGGCTGGTAACCCCTCCACCTTCAATTAATTACCACGAAACTACGAATTAAACTTAAATATGTAACAACTAAGCTTGTGCCGGAGGCCCCGGGGGGCCAGGCGTCTATGACGTCTCCTGGCCAAACCCCAATTGGCGGAGCCAGGAGATTGAATACCTACCCTCGGGGCTACTCCAGAAACAACGAAAAGCCACTACGGTTGGCCACGTGGAATGTTCGAACGCTCACTGCCGAGGAGAGGCTGCCACTCCTCTGTCGGGAGCTGGACCGGTACCGCCTGGATCTATGCGGCATTCAGGAGGTCCGGTGGACCGGCTCTGGCTCCTGCCACCATGAGGGGTGGACAGTCCTCTACTCGGGGCAGCAGACTGCCAAACAACAGGGTGTGGGTCTTCTTTTGAACAAAAGAATGAAGGGGGCGTGGGAGCGTGGCGGTGAGGTGTGGGAAGCTGTAAGCCCCAGGCTACTTTGGGCTCGCCTTCCCATCAACAGGAGGCGAGGAATGGTGGTCGTGGTTACTTATGCCCCCACCGAAGATGAACATCCGTGGAGGGATGCAGGCAAAGCCGATGAGTCAGATGCCTTCTATGACCTCCTGTCACAGGTGCTGGCTAAAGTGGCCCCTCGGGATAGAGTCGTCATGTTGGGTGACTTCAATGCCCGAGTAGGTCATGATACTGGCACCTGGCCTGGAGTGATTGGAGGGCATGGGCCAGATCAGCTCAATAACAACGGTAGGAGGCTGCTAGATTTTTGTGCAGCCCATGGGCTTGTAATTACCAACACGCTGTTCCGGCATCGGCGCATCCACACAACATCATGGATGCATGCCGGGTCCAAGCAAGAACATCTGCTGGACTACATAGTGACGGACCAGCGAATGCGAGCCCATGTCCTTGACACCAGGACCTACCGCGGAGCTGATCTGCCCTCTGACCATCGACTAGTCATCTGTAAGATGCGCCTGCCATTCTTCCACTCCGGTGGTGGGTGTACACCCAGGACCCCATTCCAACCTAAAGTGGCCTGGTCTCAGTTATCTGATGAAAGTTGCAAGCGAGAATTTCATCATCGCTTGCGGCTGGGATTGGCATCGTCCCCGACTCCTCCTGATGTCGAGGGTAAATGGGCGAGGTTTAGGACTGTGACTCATGCAGCTGCAATGGCTGCTTTGGGTACGCGGTCCAGACCTCCCCAGACACCCTGGATGACAGAGGAGTTGTTCACGATGGTTGAGAAAAAGCGACAGGCCCACTGTCATCGGCTACAGAGTCCCACGTCAGAGAATGAGGAGGCTTACCGCAGCCTTCGCTCGGAGGTTCGGAGAGCCGTGAGGCGCTGCAAGGATGGGTGGTGGTCGCGGGTTGCTGAGGAGATGGAGTCTGCCTCAGTGGCCCGTGATCACAAATCTCTATTTAACTCCATCAAAAAAGTAACCTGCAGCGCCACACCTATTACCATCATTAGGGGAAAAAACGGCGATCCAATTTCCGACCCCCAGGAACAGGTTCGCAGATTTGCTGAGCATTTCTGTGAGGTCCTGGGGGAGGGAAAATCCCTCAGCCAGGAAAACATCGTGGCACAAAGTGAGGATGACCATGCTGAGGCTGCGGTGCCTCAAATATTGGATGAAGTCACCCCCTGTGAGTGGCTGGCTGAGGTGCCATCTGCTGAGGAAGTATTGAAGGCGATTCGGAGTCTGAGACCAGGAAAGGCAGCGGGCAGAGATGATCTTCCAAGCGAAATGCTGAGGGAGGGTGGCGTTTGTGCACAGACTGCCCTATATGACATCATAACAACAGTCTGGACCACTGGACGGGTTCCGCAGGATTGGAAGGATGCCCTGGTGGTCCCCCTTTTTAAGAAGGGGGACCGCACAGACTGTAACAACTACAGGGGCATCTCACTCCTCAGTGTGCCGGGAAAGGTCCTGGCAAGGATTATTCAGCATCGCCTTGCCAGGCACGCTGAGGAGAGGCTTGCGGAGCCCCAATGCGGTTTCAGGAAAGGGCGGTCCTGCACAGATGCCATATTTTCTGTCCGTCTGCTACAGCAGAGGTGTAGGGAATTCCAACAAGACCTACATCTCTGCTTTATTGACCTGGTCAAGGCCTATGATACCATCAGTAGGCCTGGGCTCTGGGTCGTTCTTCGTGCTTTTGGAGTACCTGACCCTCTGCTCACGATCATTAAGGACCTTCATGATGGTGAGCGGGCCCGGGTAAAACTACGTGGCCGGGAGTCAGAGCCATTCCCTGTACACCTTGGGGTGCGACAGGGATGTCCTCTGGCTCCCACATTATTTAACATCTATTTTGACCACGTAGTTCGTGAAGCCTTCAATAGCTGTACCGGGGGAATCTCCATATGGTACAGATATAATGGGAGGCTAATCGATGCCCGGGTGCGGTCAAGGGATGGCTCCCTATTGCTCAACCACGTTATGTATGCTGATGACTTGGTAATAGCTGCTCAGTCAGAGGAGGAGTTGGAGACGCTGCTGCTGAGACTGGAGCGTGCCACTAAGAGGTGGGGCCTTACCATCAGCCCCACCAAAACCAAGCACCTGCCTGGGTATTTTGTACCATCGGACACTCCACCCCGAAAACTCCCAAACGGTGATGGGGCAGTTGTGGAGAGAGTGGAGAGTTTCCCATACCTGGGCAGTGTGCTTATGACTGGCACCAGTTTAACAGCAGAGGTTTCACTCCGAATCAGTCGAGCGGCAATATCTTTTCATCGGTTGCGTAACGCTGTGTGGAAGCTACCTGGTCTGTCGCTCCGCACTAAGCTTCAGGTCTTCTCGGCCACGGTCATTCCCTCCCTTCTCTACGCTTGCGAAACGTGGACCCCCCTAATGGAACATCTTCGCCGGTTAGAAACATTTAGGCTGGCCTGCCTACGATCCATCCTGGGTTTAACCAGACTGGATTGTGTGAGGAGCTCACAAATCCTTGAAAGATCTGGGCAGGGTCCCATCGGTGAGCTCCTCCGGCAGGCAAGGCTGCGATGGCTGGGTCATGTAGCCCGCATGCCCAGCCACCGCATGCCGAAACAGCTTTTGTTTGGCCGGATTGAGGGGGCTAAGCGGGCGCGGCACGGGCTAGAGAAGAGATGGAGTGATGTGGTACAGGAGGACGTGGAGCTGAGTGGACTTGCCGATGACTGGTACCAGCGGTGTCAAGATCGGCCTCTGTGGAGGAGGCTCGTGAAGGATGCTACTGGGCAGTTGGAGGCAGTCGCCCTCCAACAACAACGGAGGGCGGAGGAGCGACGCTCACAACAGCGAGCGGAGCGCCGGGTGGCTAAAGCACAGCAGGTTGGCACAGTAGGGGGCACAGGTGGTGCATCAGCCAGTAGTCATCTCAGTCAGTCGACCCGTGGCACCTGGGTCTGCCCCGTGACCTCCTGCCAGCGGGCGTTCGACACTTCACGTGGCCTCAGGGTGCACATAGCCTGGCACAAGCGTCGTGGTGACGTCACCGCCACTTAGTGGCGAATGGCGGTTGTTGTTGTTGTTGTTGTGTCTGTGTGTGTGTGTCTGTGTGTGTGTGTCTGTGTGTGTGTCTGTGTGTAGACTCACACACACCCGTACAACATATTCTCGGCAAACAGAGTTTGCTGCTGCTGTTGATTCTGCTGCTGCTGATGCTGCTGTTGATTCTGCTGCTGCTGATGTTGCTGCTGCTGATCCTGATGCTGTTGCTGCTGATGCTGCTGCTGATCCTGCTGCTGATGCTGAGTGGACTTAGAGTCAAGGTCCAGATACTCCTGGCGAAGAGCAAACCACGTGGGGAAAAGGTGAGTGGGTGAGTGAGTGGGTGGGTGAGTGGGTGAGTGAGTGGGTGAGTGAGTGGGTGGGTGAGTGAGTGGGTGAGTGGGTGGGTGAGTGGGTGAGTGAGTGGGTGGGTGAGTGGGTGGGTGAGTGGGTGAGTGAGTGGGTGAGTGAGTGAGTGGGTGAGTGAGTGGGTGAGTGGGTGAGTGAGTGGGTGAGTGAGTGAGTGGGTGGGTGGGTGAGTGGGTGAGTGAGTGAGTGGGTGGGTGAGTGGGTGAGTGAGTGAGTGGGTGAGTGAGTGGGTGAGTGGGTGAGTGAGTGGGTGAGTGGGTGAGTGAGTGAGTGGGTGAGTGAGTGAGTGAGTGGGTGGGTGAGTGGGTGAGTGAGTGAGTGAGTGGGTGAGTGAGTGGGTGAGTGGGTGAGTGAGTGAGTGGGTGAGTGAGTGAGTGGGTGGGTGGGTGAGTGGGTGAGTGAGTGAGTGGGTGGGTGAGTGGGTGAGTGAGTGAGTGGGTGAGTGGGTGAGTGGGTGAGTGAGTGGGTGGGTGAGTGAGTGGGTGGGTGGGTGGGTGAGTGGGTGAGTGAGTGAGTGAGTGGGTGGGTGAGTGGGTGAGTGAGTGAGTGGGTGAGTGGGTGAGTGGGTGAGTGAGTGGGTGAATGGGTGGGTGGGTGGGTGAGTGAGTGAGTGGGTGAGTGAGTGGGTGGGTGAGTGGGTGAGTGAGTGAGTGGGTGAGTGGGTGAGTGAGTGAGTGGGTGGGTGAGTGGGTGGGTGAGTGGGTGAGTGAGTGAGTGAGTGGGTCAGTGGGTGGGTGGGTGAGTGAGTGAGTGAGTGGGTGGATGAGTGGGTGGATGGGTGAGTGAGTGGGTGGATGAGTGGGTGGGTGGGTGAGTGAGTGGGTGAGTGAGTGGGTGGGAGAGTGAGTGGGTGGATGAGTGGGTGAGTGAGTGAGTAGGTGAGTGAGTGAGTGGGTGAGTGGTAGTGAGAATAGAGATGGTGTCGTGATCGTGTAGTAATGGTGGTGATGGTGGTGATGGTGATGGTGGTGATGGTGGTGATGGTGGTGATGGTGGTGATGATAGTGATGATAGTGATGATGGTAGTGATGGTGATGGTGGTGATGGTGGTGATGGTGGTGGTGATGGTGATTATGGTGGTGGTGATGGTGATGATGGTAGTGATGGTAGTGATGGTGGTAGTGATAGTGATGGTGATAGTGATGGTAGTGATGGTGATGGCAGTGATGGTAGTGATGTTAGTGATGGTGATAGTGATGGTGGTAGTGATGGTGATAGTGATGGTAGTGATGTTAGTGATGGTGATAGTGATGGTAGTGATAGTGATGGTAGTGATGCTAGTGATGGTGATAGTGGTGGTGGTGATGGTGGTAGTGATGTTAGTGGTAGTAGTGATAGTGATGGTAGTGATGGTGGTAGTGATAGTGATGGTGATAGTGATGGTGGTGATAGTGATGGTAGTGATGATAGTAGTGATGGTGATAGTAGTGATGATAGTAGTGATGGTGATAGTGATAGTAGTGATGGTGATGCTAGTGATGGTGATAGTAGTGATGTTAGTGATGGTGGTGATGGTAGTGATGGTAGTGATAGTGATGATAGTGATGGTGGTGATGATGGTAGTGATGGTGGTGGTGGTGATGGTGGTGGTGGTGATGGTGGTGATGGTGATGGTGGTGAAGGTAGTGATGGTAGTGATAGTGATCGTAGTGATGGTAGTGGTAGTGATGGTGAGAGTGATGGTGGTAGTGATAGTGATGGTAGTGATAGTGATGGTGATAGTGGTGGTGGTAGTGATGGTATTGATGGCGGTAGTGATGCTAGTGATGGTGATGGTGGTGATGTTGGTAGTGATGTTAGTGGTAGTAGTGATAGTGATGGTAGTGATGGTGGTGGTGGTAGTGATAGTGGTAGTGATGGTGGTGGTGGTAGTGATGGTAGTGATGGTGGTAGTGATGCTAATGATGGTGATGGTGTTGATGGTGGTAGTGATGTTAGTGGTAGTAGTGATAGTGATGGTAGTGATGGTGGTGGTGGTAGTGGTAGTGATGGTGGTGGTGGTAGTGATGGTAGTGATGGTGGTAGTGATGCTAGTGATGGTGATGGTGGTGGTGATGGTGGTAGTGATGTTAGTGGTAGTAGTGATAGTGATGGTAGTGATGGTGGTGGTGGTAGTGATAGTGGTAGTGATGGTGGTGGTGGTAGTGATGGTAGTGATGGTGGTAGTGATGCTAATGATGGTGATGGTGTTGATGGTGGTAGTGATGTTAGTGGTAGTAGTGATAGTGATGGTAGTGATGGTGGTGGTGGTGATGGTGGTAGTGATGTTAGTGGTAGTAGTGATAGTGATGGTAGTGATGGTGGTGGTAGTGATGGTAGTGATGATAATTACTCACAGTGCCCTGAGTCACTACAGACTGGGTGAGGGATGATAATTCGGTGAACGTTGGACGCTGGGAAGGATCCCAAGCCCAGCAGCTCAGCATCGCAGCATAACTACACACACAGAGACACACAGAGATACACAGAGACACACACACAGAGACACAGAGACACAGACAGACACACAGAGACACACAGAGACACAGAGACACACAGAGAGATACAGAGACACAGAAACACACAGAGACACAGAGACACACAGAGACACACAGAGACACACAGAGACACACAGAGACACAGAGACACACAGAGACACAGAGACACACAGAGACACAGAGAGACACACAGAGACACACAGAGACACACAGAGAGACACACAGAGACTCACAGAGACTCACAGAGACACACAGAGACACAGAGAGACACACAGAGAGACACAGAGACACACAGAGACTCACAGAGACACACAGAGACACACACAGACTCACAGAGACACACACACAGACTCACAGAGACTCACACAGACACACAGAGACTCACAGAGACTCACAGAGACACACACAGACACACAGAGACTCACAGAGACTCACAGAGACGCACACACACACACAGAGACACACAGAGACTCACAGAGACTCACAGAGACTCACAGAGACTCAAAGAGACTCACAGAGACACACAGAGACTCACGCAGACTCTCAGAGACTCACAGAGAGACTCACAGAGACTCACAGAGACACACAGACACACACAGACTCACAGAGACACTCACAGAGACTCACAGAGACTCACACAGAGACTCACAGAGACACACAGAGACTCACAGAGACACACAGAGACTCACAGAGACTCACACAGAGACACAGACACACTCACAGAGAGACACAGAGACTCACAGACTCACAGACACACACAGAGACTCACAGAGACACAAAGAGACTCACAGACTCACAGAGACTCACAGAGACTCACACAGACACACAGACAGAGACACACAGAGAGACTCACAAAGTGTCGCTGGTTGAGTCTGGTTGTCCTAGTCTGTACCCAGACTTGAGCAGGGGGTAGAGACTCTCACAGAGACTCACAGAGACACACAGAGACTCACAGACACACACAGAGACACAGAGACTCACAGACACACACAGACACACAGAGACTCACAGAGACTCACAGAGACACACACAGACTCACAGAGACTCACAGACACACACAGAGACTCACAGAGACTCACAGACACACACAGACACACAGAGACTCACAGACACACACAGAGACTCAGAGAGACTCACAGACTCACAGAGACTCACACACAGAGACACAGACAGAGAGACTCACAATGCATCGCTGGTTGAGTCTGGTTGTCCTAGTCTGTAGCCAGACTTGAGCAGGGGGTAGAGACTCACACATAGACTCTCAGAGACTCACAGAGACTCACAGAGACACACAGACTCTCACAGAGACTCACACAGACTCTCACAGAGACTCACAGACACACAGAGACTCACAGAGACTCACAGAGACTCTCAGACTCACAGAGAAACTCACAGAGACTCACAGACTCACAGAGAGACTCACAGAGACTCACAGACTCACAGAGAGACTCACACAGACTCACAGACTCACACAGAGACTCACAGACTCACAGAGACTCACACAGAGACTCACACAGAGACACAGAGACTCACAGAGACGCACAGAGACTCACACAGATACTCACAGAGACTCACAGAGAGACTCACAAAGACTCACAGACTCACAGAGACTCACAGAGACACAGACTCACACAGAGACTCACAGAGACTCACAGACACACACAGAAAGACTCACAAAGTATCGCTGGTTGAGTCTGGTTGTCCTATTCTGTAGCCAGACTTGAGCAGGGGGTAGAGACACACACACAGACTCACAGAGACACACAGAGACTCACAGACACACACAGAGACTCACAGACTCACACAGAGACTCACAGACTCACAGAGACTCACAGAGCCTCACATAGACACACAGAGACTCACAGACTCACACAGAGACACACAGAGACTCATAGACACACAGAGAGACTCTCAGAGACTCACACAGAGACACAGACACTCACACAGAGACTCACAAAGTGTCGCTGGTTGAGTCTGGTTGTCCTAGTCTGTAGCCAGACTTGAGCAGGGGGTAGAGACTCTCACAGAGACTCACAGAGACTCACAGACACACACAGAGACTCACAGACACACACAGACTCACAGAGACTCACACAGAGACACAGAGACTCACAGAGACTCACACACTCACACAGACACTCACAAAGTGTCGCTGGTTGAGTCTGGTTGTCCAAGTCTGTAGCCAGACTTGAGCAGGGGGTAGAGACACACAGAGACTCACACAGAGACTCACACAGAGACTCACAGACACACACAGACTCACACAGAGACACACAGAGACTCACACAGAGACTCACAGACACACACAGACTCACACAGAGACACACACAGAGACACAGAGACTCACAGAGACACAGAGAGACTCACAGAGACTAACAGACACACAGAGACACACAGACACACACACAGACTCACAAAGTGTCGCTGGTTGAGTCTGGTTGTCCTAGTCTGTAGCCAGACTTGAGCAGGGGGTAGAGACTCTCAGAGAGTCTCACAGACACACACAGAGACACAGAGACTCACAGACACACACAGAGACACAGAGACTCACAGACACACTCAGACACACAGAGACTCACAGAGACTCACAGAGACACAAAGAGACTCACAGAGACTCACAGACACACACAGAGACACTCACAGAGACTCACAGACTCACACAGAGACTCACACAGACTCACAGAGACACACAGAGACTCACAGAGACTCACAGACACACAGAGACTCACAGAGACACACAGAGACACACAGACACACAGAGACTCACAGAGACTCACAGACTCACACAGAGACACACAGAGACTCACAGAGACTCACATAGACACACAGAGAATCACAGAGACTCACAGAGACTCACAGAGACACACAGAGAATCACAGAGACACACAGAAACACACACAGAGACTCACAGACACACAGAGACTCACAGAGACTCACAGAGACACACAGAGAATCACAGAGACACACAGAAACACACACAGAGACTCACAGACACACAGAGACTCACAATGCATCGCTGGTTGAGTCTGGTTGTCCTAGTCTGTACCCAGACTTGAGCAGGGGGTAGAGACTCTCACAGAGACTCACAGAGACTCACAGAGACTTACACAGAGACTCACAGACTCACACAGAGACTCACAGAGACTCACAGAGACTCACAGACACACACAGAGACTCACAGAGACTCACACAGAGACTCAAAGAGACTCACACAGAGACTCACACAGAGACTCACACAGAGACAGAGACTCACACAGAGACTCACAGACTCTCAGACACACAGAGACTCACAGAGACTCACAGACACACAGAGAGACTCACAGACACACAGAGACAGACAGAGACTCACAGAGACTCACACAGAGACAGAGAGACTCACACAGAGACTCACACAGAGACTCACAGAGACACACAGACACACACAGACTCACAGAGACACTCACAGAGACTCACAGAGACTCACACAGAGACTCACAGAGACACACAGAGACTCACAGAGACACACAGAGACTCACAGACTCACAGAGACTCACACAGAGACACAGACACACTCACAGAGAGACTCACAATGCATCGCTGGTTGAGTCTGGTTGTCCTAGTCTGTACCCAGACTTGAGCAGGGGGTAGAGACTCACAGAGACTCACAGAGACTCACAGAGACTCACACAGAGACTCACAGACACACACAGAGACTCACAGAGACTCACAGAGACACAGAGAGACTCACACAGAGACTCACACAGACACACAGAGACTCACAGACACACACAGAGACTCACAGACTCACAGAGACTCACAAAGACTCACAGACTCACAGACACACACAGAGACTCACAGAGACTCACAGAGACTCACACAGACACACAGAGAGACTCACAGAGACTCACAGAGACTCACACAGAGATACAGAGACTCACACAGACACACAGACACACACAGACACACAGACACTCACACACAGAGACTCACAAAGTGTCGCTGGTTGAGTCTGGTTGTCCTAGTCTATACCCAGACTTGATCAGGGGGTAGAGACTCTCAGAGAGACTCACAGAGACTCACACAGAGACTCTCAGAGACTCACAGAGACTCACAGACACACACAGAGATTCACAGACACACACAGAGACACAGAGACTCACAGACTCACACACACAGAGAGACTCACATAGACACACAGAGACACAGAGACTCACAGACACACAGAGACACACACAGAGACACACAGACACACAGAGACTCACACAGAGACTCACAGAGACTCACAGACTCACACAGACACACAGAGACTCACAGACTCACACACACAGAGAGACTCACATAGACACACAGAGACACAGAGACTCACAGACTCACAGAGACTCACACAGAGACTCACACAGAGACTCACAGAGACTCACACAGAGACTCACAGAGACTCACAGAGACTCACAGAGACTCACAAAGACACACAGAGACTCACAGAGACTCACACAGAGACTCACAGAGACTCACACAGAGACTCACAGAGACTCACACAGAGACTCACACAGAGACTCACAGAGACTAACAGAGACTCACAAAGACACACAGAGACTCACAGAGACTCACACAGAGACTCACAGAGACTCACAGACTCACACAGAGACTCACAGACACACAGAGACTCACAGAGACACACTGAGACACACAGAGACACAGAGACTCACAGACTCACACACACAGAGAGACTCACATAGACACACAGAGACACAGAGACTCACAGACACACAGAGACACACACAGAGACACACAGACACACAGAGACTCACACAGAGACTCACAGAGACTCACAGACTCACACAGACACACAGAGACTCACAGACTCACACACACAGAGAGACTCACATAGACACACAGAGACACAGAGACTCACAGACTCACAGAGACTCACACAGAGACTCACACAGAGACTCACAGAGACTCACACAGAGACTCACAGAGACTCACAGAGACTCACAGAGACTCACAAAGACACACAGAGACTCACAGAGACTCACACAGAGACTCACAGAGACTCACAGAGACTCACACAGAGACTCTCAGAGACTCACAGAGACTCACAGAGACTCACACAGAGACTCACAAAGACACACAGAGACTCACAGAGACTCACACAGAGACTCAGAGAGACACACAGACACACAGAGACTCACAGAGACACAGACAGAGACACACAGAGACTCACAGACACACAGAAACACACAGAGAGACTCACAGACACACACAGACACTCACAATGCATCGCTGGTTGAGTCTGGTTGTCCTAGTCTGTACCCAGACTTGAGCAGGGGGTAGAGACTCACAGAGACTCACAGAGACTCACAGAGACTCACACAGAGACTCACAGACACACACAGAGACTCACAGAGACTCACAGAGACACAGAGAGACTCACACAGAGACTCACACAGACACACAGAGACTCACAGACACACACAGAGACTCACAGACTCACAGAGACTCACAAAGACTCACAGACTCACAGACACACACAGAGACTCACAGAGACTCACAGAGACTCACACAGACACACAAAGAGACTCACAGAGACTCACAGAGACTCACACAGAGATACAGAGACTCACACAGACACACAGACACACACAGACACACAGACACTCACACACAGAGACTCACAAAGTGTCGCTGGTTGAGTCTGGTTGTCCTAGTCTGTACCCAGACTTGAGCAGGGGGTAGAGACTCACAGAGACACACAGAGACACAGAGACTCACAGAGACAGAGAGACTCACAGAGACACAGAGACTCACAGAGACTCACAGAGACTCACAGAGACTCACATAGACTCACAGACTCACAGAGACAGAGAGAGACCCAAAGAGAGACTCACAGACACACAGAGACTCACAGACACACACAGACACACAGAGACTCACACAGAGACACACAGAGACTCACAGAGACTCAAAGACACATAGAGACTCACAGAGACTCACAGAGACTCACAGAGACTCGCACAGACACACAGAGACTCACAGAGACACACACAGAGACTCACAGAGACTCACAGAGACTCACAGAGAGACTCACAGAGACTCACATACTCACACTCACACAAACTCACAGAGACTCACAGAGACACAGAGACACACAGAGACTCACAGAGATGCAGAGACTCACAGAGACTCACAGAGACACAGAGACACACAGAGACTCACAGAGATGCAGAGACTCACAGAGACTCACAGACACACACAGAGACACAGAGACACACAGAGACTCACAGAGACACAGAGACACACAGAGACTCACAGAGACTCACACAGAGACACAGAGACACACAGAGACTCACAGAGACAGAGACTCACACAGAGCCTCACAGACACACAGAGACTCACACAGAGCCACACAGAGAGACTCACAGAGACACAGAGACTCACAGACACACACAGACTCACAGAGACTCACAGAGACTCACAGACACACACAGAGACTAACACACACACAGAAAGACTCACAAAGTGTCGCTGGTTGAGTCTGGTTGTCCTAGTCTGTACCCAGACTTGAGCAGGGGGTACAGACTCACACAGAGACTCACACAGACTCACACAGAGACTCACAGAGACACACAGACACACAGAGACTCACAGAGACTCACAGACACACTCACAGACACTCACAATGCATCGCTGGTTGAGTCTGGTTGTCCTAGTCTGTAGCCAGACTTGAGCAGGGGGTAGAGACTCACAGAGATTCACAGAGACTCACAGAGACTCACAGACACACAGAGACTCACAGAGACACACAGAGACTCACAGAGACTCACAGACTCACAGAGACTCACAGAGACTCTCACAGAGACTCACAGAGACTCACAGACACACAGAGACTCACAGAGACACACAGAGATACACAGAGACTCACAGACACACAGAGACTCACAGACATACAGAGACTCACAGAGACACACACAGACTCACAGAGACTAACAGACACACACAGAGACTCTCAGACAGAGAGACTCACACAGACACACACAGACTCACAGAGACTCACACAGACTCACAGAGACACACAGAGACTCACAGAGACTCACACACACACTCACACAGAGACTCACACTCACACAGAGACTCACAATCCATCGCTGGTTGAGTCTGGTTGTCCAAGTCTGTACCCAGACTTGAGCAGGGGGTAGAGACTCTCAGAGAGACTCACAGACACACACAGAGACACAGAGACTCACAGACACACACAGAGACACAGAGACTCACAGACACACACAGACACACAGAGACTCACAGAGACTCACAGAGACACAAAGAGACTCACAGAGACTCACAGACACACACAGAGACACTCACAGAGACTCACAGACTCAAACAGAGACTCACACAGACTCACAGAGACACACAGAGACTCACAGAGACTCACAGAGACACAGAGAGACTCACAGACACACAGAGAGACTCACAGACACACAGAGACTCACAGACACACACAGACTCACACAGAGACTCACAGACACAAATAGAGACTCACAGACACACAGAGACTCACAGAGACTCACACAGAGACTCACAGAGACACAGAGAGACTCACAGACACACAGAGAGACACACAGACACACACAGAGAGACTCACAGAGACTCACAGACACACAGAGAGACTCACAATGCATCGCTGGTTGAGTCTGGTTGTCCTAGTCTGTACCCAGACTTGAGCAGGGGGTAGAGACTCTCAGAGAGACTCACAGACACACACAGAGACACAGAGACTCACAGACACACACAGAGACACAGAGACTCACAGACACACACAGACACACAGAGACTCACAGAGACTCACAGAGACACAAAGACACTCACAGAGACTCACAGACTCACACAGAGACTCACACAGACTCACAGAGACACACAGAGACTCACAGAGACTCACAGACACACAGAGACTCACACAGACTCACAGAGACTCACACAGAGACTCACAGAGTCTCACAGACACACAGAGACTCACAGAGACACACAGAGATACACAGAGACTCACAGACACACAGAGACTCACAGACATACAGAGACTCACAGAGACACACAGAGACACACACAGAGACTCACAGAGACTCACAGAGACTCACAGAGACACACACAGACTCACAGAGACTCACAGAGACACACAGAGACTCAAAGACTCACAGAGACTCACAGACACACACAGAGACTCTCAGACAGAGAGACTCACACAGACACACATAGACTCACAGAGACTCACACAGACTCACAGAGACACACAGAGACTCACAGAGACTCACACACACACTCACACAGAGACTCACACTCACACAGAGACTCACAATGCATCGCTGGTTGAGTCTGGTTGTCCTAGTCTGTACCCAGACTTGAGCAGGGGGTAGAGACTCTCAGAGAGTCTCACAGACACACACAGAGACACAGAGACTCACAGACACACACAGAGACACAGAGACTCACAGACACACACAGACACACAGAGACTCACAGAGACTCACAGAGACACAAAGAGACTCACAGAGACTCACAGACACACAGAGACACTCACAGAGACTCACAGACTCACACAGAGACTCACACAGACTCACAGAGACACACAGAGACTCACAGAGACTCACAGACACACAGAGACTCACAGAGACACACAGAGACTCACAGACACACAGAGACTCACACAGAGACACACACAGACACACAGAGACTCACAGAGACTCACAGAGACACACAGAGACTCACAATGCATCACTGGTTGAGTCTGGTTGTCCTAGTCTGTACCCAGACTTGAGCAGGGGGTAGAGACTCTCAGAGAGACTCACAGACACACACAGAGACACAGAGACTCACAGACACACACAGAGACACAGAGACTCACAGACACACACAGACACACAGAGACTCACAGAGACACAAAGAGACTCACAGAGACTCACAGACACACACAGAGACACTCACAGAGACTCACAGACTCACAAAGAGACTCACACAGACTCACAGAGACACACAGAGACTCACAGAGACTCACAGACACACAGAGACTCACAGAGACACACAGAGACTCACAGACACACAGAGACTCACACAGAGACACACAGAGACACAAAGAGACTCACAGACACACACAGACACACAGAGACTCACAGAGACTCACAGAGACACAAAGAGACTCACAGAGACTCACAGACACACACAGAGACACTCACAGAGACTCACAGACTCACACAGAGACTCACACAGACTCACAGAGACACACAGAGACTCACAGAGACTCACAGACACACAGAGACTCACAGAGACTCACAGAGACACACAGAGACTCACAGACACACAGAGACTCACAGAGACTCACAGAGACACACAGAGACTCACAATGCATCGCTGGTTGAGTCTGGTTGTCCTAGTCTGTACCCAGACTTGAGCAGGGGGTAAAGACTCTCAGAGAGACTCACAGAGACTCACAGACACACAGAGACTCACAGAGACTCACAGAGACACACAGAGACTCACACACACACTCACACAGAGACTCACACTCACACAGAGACTCACAATGCATCGCTGGTTGAGTCTGGTTGTCCTAGTCTGTACCCAGACTTGAGCAGGGGGTAGAGACTCTCAGAGAGACTCACAGACACACACAGAGACACAGAGACTCACAGACACACACAGAGACACAGAGACTCACAGAGACTCACAGAGACACAAAGAGACTCACAGAGACTCACAGACACACACAGAGACACTCACAGAGACTCACAGACTCACACAGAGACTCACACAGACTCACAGAGACACACAGAGACTCACAGAGACTCACAGACACACAGAGACTCACAGAGACTCACAGACACACAGAGACTCACAGAGACACACAGAGACACACAGACACACAGAGACTCACAGAGACTCACAGACTCACACAGAGACTCACACAGACTCACAGAGACACACAGAGACTCACAGAGACTCACAGACACACAGAGACTCACAGAGACTCACAGAGACACACAGAGACTCACAGACACACAGAGACTCACAGAGACTCACAGAGACTCACAGAGACTCACAGAGACACACAGAGACTCACAATGCATCGCTGGTTGAGTCTGGTTGTCCTAGTCTGTAGCCAGACTTGAGCAGGGGGTAGAGACTCTCAGAGAGACTCACAGAGACTCACAGACACACACACAGAGTCTCACAGAGACTCACACAGACTCACACAGACTCACAGAGACACACAGAGACTCAAAGACTCACAGAGACTCACAGACACACACAGAGACTCTCAGACAGAGAGACTCACACAGACACACACAGACTCACAGAGACTCACACAGACTCACAGAGACACACAGAGACTCACAGAGACTCACACACACACTCACACAGAGACTCACACTCACACAGAGACTCACAATGCATCGCTGGTTGAGTCTGGTTGTCCTAGTCTGTACCCAGACTTGAGCAGGGGGTAGAGACTCTCAGAGAGACTCACAGACACACACAGAGACACAGAGACTCACAGACACACACAGAGACACAGAGACTCACAGACACACACAGACACACAGAGACTCACAGAGACTCACAGAGACACAAAGAGACTCACAGAGACTCACAGACACACACAGAGACACTCACAGAGACTCACAGACTCACACAGAGACTCACACAGACTCACAGAGACACACAGAGACTCACAGAGACTCACAGAGACACAGAGAGACTCACAGACACACAGAGAGACTCACAGACACACAGAGACTCACAGAGACTCACAGACACACACAGACTCACACAGAGACTCACAGACACAAATAGAGACTCACAGACTCACAGAGACTCACAGAGACTCACAGACACACACAGACTCACACAGAGACTCACAGAGACACAGAGAGACTCACAGACACACAGAGAGACACACAGACACACACAGAGAGACTCACAGAGACTCACAGACACACAGAGAGACTCACAATGCATCGCTGGTTGAGTCTGGTTGTCCTAGTCTGTACCCAGACTTGAGCAGGGGGTAGAGACTCTCAGAGAGACTCACAGACACACACAGAGACACAGAGACTCACAGACACACACAGAGACACAGAGACTCACAGACACACACAGACACACAGAGACTCACAGAGACTCACAGAGACACAAAGAGACTCACAGAGACTCACAGACACACACAGAGACACTCACAGAGACTCACAGACTCACACAGAGACTCACACAGACTCACAGAGACACACAGAGACTCACAGAGACTCACAGACACACAGAGACTCACAGAGACACACAGAGACTCACAGACACACAGAGACTCACACAGAGACACACACAGACACACAGAGACTCACAGAGACTCACAGAGACACACAGAGACTCACAATGCATCACTGGTTGAGTCTGGTTGTCCTAGTCTGTACCCAGACTTGAGCAGGGGGTAGAGACACACACACAGACTCACAGAGACACACAGAGACTCACAGACACACACAGAGACTCACAGACTCACACAGAGACTCACAGACTCACAGAGACTCACAGAGCCTCACATAGACACACAGAGACTCACAGACTCACACAGAGACACACAGAGACTCATAGACACACAGAGAGACTCTCAGAGACTCACACAGAGACACAGACACTCACACAGAGACTCACAAAGTGTCGCTGGTTGAGTCTGGTTGTCCTAGTCTGTAGCCAGACATGAGCAGGGGGTAGAGACTCTCACAGAGACTCACAGAGACTCACAGAGACTCACAGAGACTCACAGACACACAGAGAGACTCACAGACACACACAGACTCACAGAGACTCACACAGAGACACAGAGACTCACAGAGACTCACACACTCACACAGACACTCACAAAGTGTCGCTGGTTGAGTCTGGTTGTCCAAGTCTGTAGCCAGACTTGAGCAGGGGGTAGAGACACACAGAGACTCACACAGAGACTCACACAGAGACATACAGAGACACACAGCGACTCACAGAGACTCACAGAGACTCACAGAGACTCACAGAAACTCACAGACACTCACAATGCATCGCGGGTTGAGTCTGGTTGTCCTAGTCTGTACCCAGACTTGAGCAGGGGGTGGAGACTCTCAGAGACTCACAGAGACTCACACAGAGACACACAGAGACTCACAGACACACAGAGACTCACAGAGACTCACAGAGACTCACAGAGACTCACAGAGACACAGAGAGACTCACAGACACACACAGACACACAGAGACACACAGAGACTCACACAGAGACTTACAGACACACAGAGACTCACAGAGACACACAGACACACAGACACTCACAGACTCACAGAGACTCACAGAGACACACAGACACACAGACACTCACAGACTCACAGACACACACAGAGACTCACAGAGACACACAGACACACAGAGACACTCACAGACTCACAGACTCACAGAGACTCACAGAGACTCACAGATACTCACAGACACACAGAGACACACAGACACACACACAGACTCACAAAGTGTCGCTGGTTGAGTCTGGTTGTCCTAGTCTGTAGCCAGACTTGAGCAGGGGGTAGAGACTCACAGAGACTCACAGACTCACACAGAGACACACAGAGACTCTCAGAGACTCACAGAGACTCACACAGAGACTCTCAGAGACTCACAGACTCACACACAGACTCACAGACTCACACAGAGACACACAGAGACTCACACAGAGTATCACAGAGACTCACACAGAGACTCACAGAGACTCACACAGAGACTCACAGAGACTCACACAGAGACTCTCAGAGACTCACAGAGACTCACACAGAGACTCACAGAGACTCACACAGACACACAGAGACTCACAGAGACTCACAGACTCACAGAGACTCACAGAGACACAGAGACTCACACACAGACAGAGACACAGACAGAGAGACTCACAAAGTATCGCTGGTTGAGTCTGGTTGTCCTAGTCTGTAGCCAGACTTGAGCAGGGGGTAGAGACTCTCAGAGACACACAGAGACTCACAGAGACTCACAGAGACACACAGAGACTCACTTAGACTCACACACAGACACACAGAGACACTCACAAAGTGTCGCTGGTTGAGTCTGGTTGTCCTAGTCTGTACCCAGACTTGAGCAGGGGGTAGAGACTCTCACAGAGACTCTCAGAGACACACAGAGACACAGAGGCTCACAGAGACTCACAGAGACTCACAGACACACAGAGACTCACAGAGACTCACAGAGAGACTCACAGAGACTCACAGAGACACAGAGAGACTCACAGACACACAGAGACTCACAGAGACTCACAGAGACTCACAGACACACACAGAGACACAGAGACACACAGAGACTTACAGAGACTCACAGAGACTCACAGACACACACAGAGACACAGAGACTCACACAGAGACTCACAGAGACTCACAGAGACTCACACAGAGTATCACAGAGACACACACAGACTCACAGAGACTCACAGAGACTCACAGAGACTCACAGAGAGACTCACAGAGACTCACACAGAGTATCACAGAGACACACACAGACTCACAGACACACACAGACACATACAGAGACTCAAAGACTCACAGAGACTCACAGACACACACAGAGACTCTCAGACAGAGAGACTCACACAGACACACACAGACTCACAGAGACTCACACAGACTCACAGAGACACACAGAGACTCACAGAGACTCACACACACACTCACACAGAGACTCACACTCACACAGAGACTCACAATGCATCGCTGGTTGAGTCTGGTTGTCCTAGTCTGTACCCAGACTTGAGCAGGGGGTAGAGACTCTCAGAGAGACTCACAGACACACACAGAGACACAGAGACTCACAGACACACACAGAGACACAGAGACTCACAGACACACACAGACACACAGAGACTCACAGAGACTCACAGAGACACAAAGAGACTCACAGAGACTCACAGACACACACAGAGACACTCACAGAGACTCACAGACTCACACAGAGACTCACACAGACTCACAGAGACACACAGAGACTCACAGAGACTCACAGAGACACAGAGAGACTCACAGACACACAGAGAGACTCACAGACACACAGAGACTCACAGAGACTCACAGACACACACAGACTCACACAGAGACTCACAGACACAAATAGAGACTCACAGACTCACAGAGACTCACAGAGACTCACAGACACACACAGACTCACACAGAGACTCACAGAGACACAGAGAGACTCACAGACACACAGAGAGACACACAGACACACACAGAGAGACTCACAGAGACTCACAGACACACAGAGAGACTCACAATGCATCGCTGGTTGAGTCTGGTTGTCCTAGTCCAGGGGTCGGGAACCTTTTTGACTAAGAGAGCCATGAAAGCAAAAAATTTGGAAATTTATTTCAGTGAGAGCCATATAATATATTTTAAAAGTGAATTCAACTAAATGTCAGTATAATAAGCCTCTGAATTTATTATTTTAAATAATGTTGTTATAACACTCACCATTAATGCGACTTCTGGTGCTGCATGGATTTGCTGATGTCTTTGTAGTCGGGTTGGTACTTGGTGAGGTTAAGCTTCATGCAAGCGTTGAGGCTTTCATCCGTTAAACGTGATCGTAGGTTGGACTTGATGTTTTTAAGATGTGAGAATGACTGCTCACATGCATACGTAGATCCAAACATGGTCAATACAGCAATACTCACACGCTGCAGTGTGTGGTATGTGACAGGAAGCGCGTTCCAAGTTTTGAGAATCAGCTGGTCTTCGGGTTGGAGTTTTTTCATTTCTGTCCACATGTGCTTGCTCGCCAACTCCGCTTTCTGTCGTGTGATTCTTTCCAAATCTTCATTCAGTGACTTGAACTTATTCACCCACATGTCTGAGGCCTTCAGGTCAGCCACTTCTGCTTCAAAATCTCTGACGGAGACACCAGGGATGTAATTCAGGTCGGCTGTGTTCAGTGAACACTCGTTTGGATGGGTGATGAACTTAAAAAGACGAGTGTGCTCACGAAATTCTCCAAAGCGTGCTTTGAAGGACTGTAGGAGACTGGATGTGCAGCCAGCTAGCTGGTGGAGATCAAGGTTTTGAATGGGCTCACTTGCTGTGCATGCATCTTTAAATTGGCTCAGTTTTTGAAAATGTAGTAAACGACCTGTTTCAAGATCCGTGATGAAAAGCTCCAGCTTGTTTTCAAAAGCAAATACAGCTTGTTGAAGGGATAACACTGTATTTCCAATGCCTTGCATTTTCACGTTGAGCTGGTTCAGATGTTCAGTCAGATCTACGAGATAGTAAAACTTGAGGAGCCACTCGGTGTCGGCTAGCTCAGGATGCCCGACGCCTTTCATTTCAAGGAAAGTCCGGATTTCGTTCAGGCAAGCCGCAAAACGGCTAAGCACCTTCCCTCTTGACAACCAACGCACATTGCTGTGCAAAAGCAGACCAGGATAGTTATTTACAACTTCATCCAGCAGTGTTTTAAACTGGCGATCATTTAAGGCTCGGGCAACAATAAAGTTGATCACACGAATGACCAGCGACATCACTTCGCCAAACTGCCTGTCACACATCTGAGCACAAAGTGCCTCCTGGTGTATAATGCAATGGAAACTTAGGATGGGTCTATTTTCATGTTCACGGAGAAGCGCCACAAATCCTTTGTTTTTCCCCACCATACACGGAGCACCATCAGTACACACTGAGAGAAGTTTATCCATAGGTAGACTTTTTTCTTGAGCAAACTCCATGAAAGACTTGAATAAATCCTCACCTCTTGTGGACCCTTTTAATGGCAGAACAGCAAGACTTTCTTCGCGCAGTGTGTCACCAACAGCATATCTTGCAATCACGCTGAACTGCGACAAATGGCTCACGTCTGTTGACTCATCCAAAGCCAGAGAAAAGAACGGCGCTGCATTTATGTCCTTCACTTGCATTTCCTCCACTTTGTTTGCCATCACGATGGTACGATCATGAACAGTTCTTGCCGACAGAGGCATGTCTTGTATCCGTTTGATTATCTTGTCTTTGTTCGGAAGATCATCAAAAAGTTCATTGGCTACATCCAGCATGAACGTTTTAGCATACTCGCCATCTGTGAATGGTTTTCCGTTCCTCACTATTCCTAAAGAACCAGCAAAGCTAGCCGAATTATAGTCACCTTGCCGGGTCCATACGCGGAGTTGCTGCTGGCTAGCTTGCACCCTGCTCAGAAGCTATTGGCACGCTTTCTTTCTGCTGTCTCCCGCAGGGTATTTTGATGCAAAGGTAGCGTGGCGCGTGTCGAAGTGCCGCTTTACATTCGACCGTTTCAACGATGTAATTTTGTCATTGCAAATTAGACACACCGCAGAACCCGCTCTCTCCACAAAGGCGAATTCTTCGGTCCATTCGTCCTGAAATGTACGATACTCGTCGTCTTTTTTTCTTTTCGCCATCTTCTTCGTCGAAGGGTTAGCTTTGAGCTAATGACCGAGCAGACGCAGTCTCAGACTGATTCAAAAGGGGGCGTTTACCTGTTTTACCCAGCAACGGCAAACGTAGGCCAGTATCATCCAATTAAAATAATGGACAATTGCTCCTGCAGCCCTGAACAGGACATGCGCAGTGAAAAATCGATGGATGGATTAAAACAAGTGAGAATATTTTGTTTTATCTGCGAGCCATATGCAATCATCAAAAGAGCCACATCTGGCTCGCGAGCCATAGGTTCCCGACCCCTGTCCTAGTCTGTACCCAGACTTGAGCAGGGGGTAGAGACTCTCAAAGAGACTCACAGACACACACAGAGACACAGAGACTCACAGACACACACAGAGACACAGAGACTCACAGACACACACAGACACACAGAGACTCACAGAGACTCACAGAGACACAAAGAGACTCACAGAGACTCACAGACACACACAGAGACACTCACAGAGACTCACAGACTCACACAGAGACTCACACAGACTCACAGAGACACACAGAGACTCACAGAGACTCACAGACACACAGAGACTCACAGAGACACACAGAGACTCACAGACACACAGAGACTCACACAGAGACACACACAGACACACAGAGACTCACAGAGACTCACAGAGACACACAGAGACTCACAATGCATCACTGGTTGAGTCTGGTTGTCCTAGTCTGTACCCAGACTTGAGCAGGGGGTAGAGACTCTCAGAGAGACTCACAGACACACACAGAGACACAGAGACTCACAGACACACACAGAGACACAGAGACTCACAGACACACACAGACACACAGAGACTCACAGAGACTCACAGAGACACAAAGAGACTCACAGAGACTCACAGACACACACAAAGACACTCACAGAGACTCACAGACTCACACAGAGACTCACACAGACTCACAGAGACACACAGAGACTCACAGAGACTCACAGACACACAGAGACTCACAGAGACACACAGAGACTCACAGACACACAGAGACTCACACAGAGACACACAGAGACACAAAGAGACTCACAGACACACACAGACACACAGAGACTCACAGAGACTCACAGAGACACAAAGAGATTCACAGAGACTCACAGACACACACAGAGACACTCACAGAGACTCACAGACTCACACAGAGACTCACACAGACTCACAGAGACACACAGAGACTCACAGAGACTCACAGACACACAGAGACTCACAGAGACTCACAGAGACACACAGAGACTCACAGACACACAGAGACTCACAGAGACTCACAGAGACACACAGAGACTCACAGACTCACACAGAGACTCACACAGACTCACAGAGACACACAGAGACTCACAGAGACTCACAGACACACAGAGACTCACAGAGACTCACAGACACACAGAGACACACACAGAGACTCACAGAGACTCACAGACACACACAGACTCACAGAGACTCACACAGACTCACAGAGACACACAGAGACTCACAGAGACTCACACACACACTCACACAGAGACTCACACACTCACAGAGAGACTCACAATGCATCGCTGGTTGAGTCTGGTTGTCCTAGTCTGTACCCAGACTTGAGCAGGGGGTAGAGACTCTCAGAGAGACTCACAGACACACACAGAGACACAGAGACTCACAGACACACACAGAGACACAGAGACACAAAGACACTCACAGAGACTCACAGACTCACACAGAGACTCACAGAGACTCACAGAGACTCACAGAGACACACAGAGACTCACAGAGATACACAGAGACTCACAGATACACAGAGACTCACAGAGACTCACAGAGACACACAGAGACTCACAGAGACACACAGAGACTCACAGACACACAGAGACTCACAGAGACTCACAGAGACACACAGAGACTCACAGAGACACACAGAGACTCACAGAGACACACAGAGACTCACAGACTCACACAGAGACTCACACAGACTCACAGACACACAGAGACTCACAATGCATCGCTGGTTGAGTCTGGTTGTCCTAGTCTGTACCCAGACTTGAGCAGGGGGTAGAGACTCTCACAGAGACTCACAGAGACTCACAGAGACTCACAGACTCACAGAGTCTCACAGACACACAGAGACTCACAGAGACTCACAGACACTCACAGAAAGACTCACAATGCATCGCTGGTTGAGTCTGGTTGTCCAAGTCTGTACCCAGACTTGAGCAGGGGGTAGAGACTCTCACAGAGACTCACAGAGACTCACAGAGACTCACAGACTCACAGAGACTCACACAGAGACTCACAGAGACTCACAGATACTCACAGAGACTCACAGAGACACTCACAATGCATCGCTGGTTGAGTCTGGTTGTCCTAGTCTGTACCCAGACTTGAGCAGGGGGTAGAGACTCTCAGAGAGACTCACAGACACACACAGAGACACAGAGACTCACAGAGACTCACAGACACTCACAGAAAGACTCACAATGCATCACTGGTTGAGTCTGGTTGTCCTAGTCTGTAGCCAGACTTGAGCAGGGGGTAGAGACTCTCAGAGAGACTCACAGACACACACAGAGACACACAGAGACTCACAGACACACACAGAGACACAGAGACTCACAGACACACACAGACACACAGAGACTCACAGAGACACAGAGAGACTCACAGACACACAGAGAGACACACAGACACACACAGAGACACAGAGACTCACAGACACACAGAGACTCAGAGAGACTCACAGAGACACACAGACACTCACAATGCATCGCTGGTTGAGTCTGGTTGTCCTAGTCTGTACCCAGACTTGAGCAGGGGGTAGAGACTCTCAGAGAGACTCACAGACACACTACAGAGACACAGAGACTCACAGACACACACAGACACACAGAGACTCACAGAGACTCACAGAGACACAAAGAGACTCACAGAGACTCACAGACACACACAGAGACACTCACAGAGACTCACAGAGACACACAGAGACACACAGAGACTCAAAGACTCACAGAGACTCACAGACACACACAGAGACTCTCAGACAGAGAGACTCACACAGACACACACAGACTCACAGAGACTCACACAGACTCACAGAGACTCACACAGACTCACAGAGACACACACACACACTCACACAGAGACTCGCACTCACACAGAGACTCACAATGCATCGCTGGTTGAGTCTGGTTGTCCTAGTCTGTACCCAGACTTGAGCAGGGGGTAGAGACTCTCAGAGAGACTCACAGACACACACAGAGACACAGAGACTCACAGACTCACACAGAGACTCACAGAGACTCACAGAGACTCACAGAGACACACAGAGACTCACAGACACACAGAGACTCACAGAGACACACAGAGACTCACAGACTCACACAGAGACTCACAGAGACTCACAGAGACACACAGACTCACAGACACACAGAGACTCACACAGACTCACAGAGACACACAGAGACTCACAATGCATCGCTGGTTGAGTCTGGTTGTCCTAGTCTGTAGCCAGACTTGAGCAGGGGGTAGAGACTCTCACAGAGACTCACAGAGACTCACAGAGACTCACAGACTCACAGAGACTCACACAGACTCACACAGACTCACAGAGACACACAGAGACTCAAAGACTCACAGAGACTCACAGACACACACAGAGACTCACAGACACACAGAGACTCACAGAGACACACAGAGACACACAGAGACTCACAGACACACAGAGACTCACAGAGACACACAGAGACTCACAGAGACACACAGAGACTCACAGAGACTCACAGAGACACACAGAGACTCACAATGTATCGCTGGTTGAGTCTGGTTGTCCAAGTCTGTACCCAGACTTGAGCAGGGGGTAGAGACTCTCAGAGAGACTCACAGAGACTCACACAGAGACTCACAGAGACTCACAGACACACACACAGAGTCTCACAGAGACTCACACAGAGACTCACAGAGACTCACAGATACACAGAGACTCACAGAGACACTCACAATGCATCGCTGGTTGAGTCTGGTTGTCCAAGTCTGTAGCCAGACTTGAGCAGGGGGTAGAGACTCTCAGAGAGACTCACAGACACACACAGAGACACAGAGACTCACAGACACACACAGAGACACAGAGACTCACAGACACACTCAGACACACAGAGACTCACAGAGACTCACAGAGACACAAAGAGACTCACAGAGACTCACAGACACACACAGAGACACTCACAGAGACTCACAGACTCACACAGAGACTCACACAGACTCACAGAGACACACAGAGACTCACAGAGACTCACAGACACACAGAGACTCACAGAGACTCACAGAGACACACAGAGACTCACACAGACTCACAGACTCACAGAGACACACAGAGACTCACAGAGACTCACAGACACACAGAGACTCACAGAGACTCACAGACACACACAGAGACTCACACAGACTCACAGACACACAGAGACTCACAATGCATCGCTGGTTGAGTCTGGTTGTCCTAGTCTGTAGCCAGACTTGAGCAGGGGGTAGAGACTCTCACAGAGACTCACAGAGACACACAGAGACTCACAGACTCACAGAGACTCACACAGAGACTCACAGAGACTCACAGATACACAGACACTCACAGAGACTCACAGAGACACACAGAGACACACAGACACTCACAATGCATCGCTGGTTGAGTCTGGTTGTCCAAGTCTGTACCCAGACTTGAGCAGGGGGTAGAGACTCTCACAGAGACTCACAGAGACTCACACAGAGACTCACAGAGACTCACAGAGACTCACAGAGACACACAGAGACTCACAGAGACTCACAGATACACAGAGACTCACAGAGACACTCACAATGCATCGCTGGTTGAGTCTGGTTGTCCTAGTCTGTACCCAGACTTGAGCAGGGGGTAGAGACACTCACAGAGACTCACAGACTCACACAGAGACACAGAGAGACTCACAGACACACAGAGACTCTCACAGAGACTCACAGACTCACACAGAGACTCACAGAGACACACAGAGACTCAAAGACTCACAGAGACTCACACAGAGACTCACAGAGACTCACAGATACACAGAGACTCACAGAGACACTCACAATGCATCGCTGGTTGAGTCTGGTTGTCCTAGTCTGTACCCAGACTTGAGCAGGGGGTAGAGACTCTCAGAGAGACTCACAGACACACACAGACACACAGAGACTCACAGAGACTCACAGACTCACAGAGACTCACACACAGACAGAGACACAGACAGAGAGACTCACAATGCATCGCTGGTTGAGTCTGGTTGTCCTAGTCTGTAGCCAGACTTGAGCAGGGGGTAAAGACTCTCAGAGAGACTCACAGAGACTCACAGACACACAGAGACTCACAGACACACAGAGACTCACAGAGACTCACAGACACACACAGAGACACAGAGACACAAAGACACTCACAGAGACTCACAGACTCACACAGAGACTCACAGAGACACACAGAGACTCACAGAGACTCACAGACACACAGAGACTCACAGAGACACACAGAGACTCACAATGCATCGCTGGTTGAGTCTGGTTGTCCAAGTCTGTAGCCAGACTTGAGCAGGGGGTAGAGACTCACACAGAGACTCACAGAGACTCACAGACACACACAGAGACTCTCAGACAGAGAGACTCACACAGACACACACAGACTCACAGAGACTCACAGACACACACACTCACACAGAGACTCACAGAGACACACAGAGACTCACAGACACACAGAGACACATAGACTCACACAGAGACACACAGAGACTCACAATGCATCGCTGGTTGAGTCTGGTTGTCCTAGTCTGTAGCCAGACTTGAGCAGGGGGTAGAGACTCTCACAGAGACTCACAGAGACACACAGAGACTCACAGACTCACAGAGACTCACACAGAGACTCACAGAGACTCACAGATACACAGACACTCACAGAGACTCACAGAGACACACATAGACACACAGACACTCACAATGCATCGCTGGTTGAGTCTGGTTGTCCAAGTCTGTACCCAGACTTGAGCAGGGGGTAGAGACTCTCACAGAGACTCACAGAGACTCACAGAGACTCACAGAGACTCACAGATACACAGAGACTCACAGAGACACTCACAATGCATCGCTGGTTGAGTCTGGTTGTCCTAGTCTGTACCCAGACTTGAGCAGGGGGTAGAGACTCTCACAGAGACTCACAGAGACTCACAGAGACTCACAGACTCACAGAGACTCACACAGACTCACAGAGACACACAGAGACTCACAGAGACTCACAGAGACACACAGAGACTCACAGAGACTCACAGACACACAGAGACTCACAGAGACTCACAGACACACACAGACTCACACAGAGACTCACAGAGACACAGAGAGACTCACAGACACACAGAGACTCACAGAGACTCACAGAGATACACAGAGACTCACAGACACACAGAGACTCACAGAGACTCACAGAGACACACAGAGACTCACAGAGACACACAGAGACTCACAGACACACAGAGACTCACAGAGACTCACAGAGACTCACAGAGACACACAGAGACTCACAGAGACTCACAGACACACAGAGACTCACAGAGACTCACAGAGACACTCACAATGCATCGCTGGTTGAGTCTGGTTGTCCAAGTCTGTACCCAGACTTGAGCAGGGGGTAGAGACTCTCACAGAGACTCACAGAGACTCACAGAGACTCACAGACACACACAGAGACACACACAGAGACTCACAGAGACTCACAGAGACACACACAGACTCACAGAGACTCACAGAGACACACAGAGACTCACAGAGACACACAGAGACTCACAGAGACTCACAGAGACACACAGAGACTCACAGAGACACACAGAGACTCACAGACACACAGAGACTCACAGAGACTCACAGAGACACACAGACACTCACAGACACACAGAGACACACAGAGACTCACAGAGACACTCACAATGCATCGCTGGTTGAGTCTGGTTGTCCTAGTCTGTAGCCAGACTTGAGCAGGGGGTAGAGACTCTCAGAGAGACTCACAGAGACACACAGAGACACAGAGACACAAAGACACTCACAGAGACTCACAGACTCACACAGAGACTCACAGAGACTCACAGAGACACACAGAGACTCACAGACACTCACAGAGACTCACAGACACACACAGAAAGACTCACAATGCATCGCTGGTTGAGTCTGGTTGTCCTAGTCTGTACCCAGACTTGAGCAGGGGGTAGAGACTCTCTGGGGGTACCCCGGGGTACGGCGATGCCCCCAGCGATGCCATCTCCCACAGCAGGACGCCGAACGACCAGCTACAATCAGCACCATCACACACACAGACACACAGTGAGAGACACACAGTGAGAGAAACACAGAGACACACAGAGACACAGAGAGACACAGAGAGAGAGAAACACAGAGACAGAGAGAGACACACAGAGAGAGACACACAGAGAGACACAGAGAGAGACACACAGAGAGACAGGACGCCGAACGACCAGCTACAATCAGCACCGTCACACACAGAGAGAGAGACACACAGTGAGAGACACACAGTGAGAGACACACAGTGAGAGAGACACACAGAGACACACAGTGAGAGACACACAGAGAGACACAGAGACACAGAGAGAGAGAGAAACACAGAGACAGAGAGAGACACACAGAGACACACAGAGACACACAGAGACACACAGTGAGAGACACAGAGAGAGAGAGAGAGACACACAGAGACACAGAGAGACACAGTGAGAGACACACAGAGAGAGACACACAGAGAGAGAGAGAGACACACAGTGAGAGACAGAGAGAGTCACACAGAGACACACAGAGACACACAGAGACACACAGTGAGAGACACACAGAGACACAGAGTGACACACAGAGAGAGAGACACAGGAGGACGCCGAACGACCAGCTACAATCAGCACCATCACACACAGAGACACACAGTGAGAGACACAGAGACACAGAGACACACAGAGACACAGAGAGACACAGTGAGAGACACACAGTGAGAGACACACAGAGACACAGAGAGACACAGTGAGAGACACACAGTGAGAGACACACAGAGACACAGAGAGACACACAGAGAGAGAAACACAGAGACAGAGAGATACACAGAGAGAGACACACAGAGAGACACAGAGAGAGACACACAGAGAGACAGGACGCCGAACGACCAGCTACAATCAGCACCATCACACACAGAGACAGAGAGAGACACAGAGAGACACAGTGAGAGAGACACACAGAGAGAGACACACAGAGACACACAGAGACACACAGAGACACAGAGACACACAGAGAGACACACAGAGAGAGACACACAGAGAGACAGGACGCCGAACGACCAGCTACAATCAGCACCGTCACACACAGAGACACAGAGAGAGAGAAACACAGAGACAGAGAGAGACACAGAGAGAGACACACAGAGAGAGACACACACAGAGACACACACACAGAGACACACACAGAGAGAGATAGAGAGACTCAGGAGGATGCCGAACGACCAGCTACAATCAGCACCATCACACACACAGACACAGAGAGAGACAGAGAGACACACAGTGAGAGACACACAGAGACACAGAGACACACAGAGAGAGACAGAGAGACACAGAGAGTCACACAGAGACACACAGTGAGACACACAGAGACACACAGAGACACAGAGACACACAGTGAGAGACACACAGAGAGAGACAGAGAGAGAGAGACACAGAGACACACAGTGAGAGACACACAGAGAGAGAGACACAGACAGAGAGACACACAGAGAGAGAGACACAGAGAGAGAGAGAGACACAGACAGAGAGAGACACACAGAGAGAGACAGAGAGACACACAGAGAGAGACACACAGAGAGAGAGACACAGAGAGAGACACAGACGGAGAGACACAGAGAGACAGAGATACACAGAGAGAGACACACAGAGAGAGACAGAGAGACACACAGAGAGAGACACACAGAGAGAGAGACACAGACAGAGAGACACACACAGAGAGAGACACACAGAGAGAGACACAGACAGAGAGAGACACACAGAGAGAGACAGAGAGACACACAGAGAGAGACACACAGAGAGAGAGACACAGAGAGAGAGACACAGACGGAGAGACACAGAGAGACAGAGATACACAGAGAGAGACACACAGAGAGAGACAGAGAGATACAGAGAGAGAGACACACAGAGAGACAGAGACACACAAAGAGAGAGACACACAGAGAGAGACAGAGAGACACAGACAGAGAGAGAAACACAGAGACAGAGAGAGACACACAGAGAGAGAGAGACACAGAGAGAGACAGAGACACACAGAGAGAGACACACAGAGAGAGACAGAGAGACACAGAGAGAGACACACAGAGAGAGACAGAGAGACACAGAGAGAGACACACACAGAGACACAGAGAGAGACACAGACAGAGAGACACACAGAGAGAGAGACACACAGACAGAGAGACACACAGAGAGAGACACACAGAGAGAGACAGAGACACACAGAGAGAGACACACAGAGAGAGACAGAGAGACACAGAGAGACAGAGAGACACAGAGAGAGACACACACAGAGACACAGAGACACACAGAGAGAGACACACACAGAGACACAGAGAGACACACAGAGACACAGAGAGACACACAGAGAGACACAGACAGAGAGACACAGGAGGACGCCTAAGGACCAGCTACAATCAGCACCATCACACACAGACAGAGAGACATGGAGACAGAGAGAGACACAGAGAGACACAGAGACACACACAGTGTGTCTTTGTATAGTAGTGCTAGTTAGAGTGCTAGTGATAGTGGTAATTAGAGTGGTAGTTAGTGATAGTGGTAGTTAGTGGTAGTGATAGTTATAGTGGTAGTGGTAGTTAGTGATAGTGGTAGTTAGTGGTAGTTAGAGTGGTAGTGATAGTGGTAGTTAGTGATAGTGGTAGTTAGTGGTAGTGATAGTTATAGTTATAGTGGTAGTGGTAGTTCGTAATAGTGGTAGTTAGTGGTAGTTAGAGTGGTAGTGATAGTGGTAGTTAGTGATAGTGGTAGATAGTGCTAGTTAGTGATAGTTATAGTGATAGTGGTAGTTAGTGATAGTGGTAGTTAGTGATAGTGCTAGTTAGTGGTAGTTAGAGTGGTAGTGATAGTGGTAGTTAGTGCTAGTTATATTGGTAGTGATAGTGGTAGTTAGTGCTAGTTATATTGGTAGTGATAGTGGTAGTTAGTGATAGTGGTAGTTAGTGCTAGTTATAGTTATAGTGATAGTGGTAGTTAGTGATAGTGGTAGTTAGTGCTAGTTAGTGGTAGTTAGTGGAAGTGATAGTGGTAGTTAGTGCTAGCTAGTGGTAGTGATAGTGGTAGTTAGTGATAGTGGTAGTTAGTGCTAGTTGTATTGGTAGTGATAGTGGTAGTTAGTGATAGTTAAAGTGCTAGTTAGAGTGGTAGTTAGTGATAGTGGTAGTTAGTGATAGTGGTAGTTAGTGCTAGTTATATTGGTAGTGATAGTGGTAGTTAGTGATAGTGGTAGTTAGTGCTAGTTAGTGGTAGTTAGTGGTAGTGATAGTGGTAGTTAGTGCTAGTTATATTGGTAGTGATAGTGGTAGTTAGTGCTAGTTATATTGGTAGTGATAGTGGTAGATAGTGATAGTGGTAGTTAGTGCTAGTTAGTGGTAGTTAGAGTGGTAGTGATAGTGGTAGTTAGTGCTAGTGGTAGTTAGTGCTAGTTAGTGGTAGTTAGAGTGGTAGTGATAGTGGTAGTTAGTGATAGTGGTAGTTAGTGATAGTCATATTGGTAGTGATAGTGGTAGTTAGAGTGGTAGTGAGAGTGGTAGTTAGTGGTAGTTAGTGCTAGTTATATTGGTAGTGATAGTGGTAGTTAGTGCTAGTGGTAGTTAGTGATAGTGGAAGTTAGAGTGGTAGTGATAGTGGTAGTTAGTGATAGTGGTAGTTAGTGATAGTTATATTGGTAGTGATAGTGGTAGTTAGTGATAGTTAGAGTGGTAGTTAGTGCTAGTTAGTGGTAGTTAGAGTGGTAGTGATAGTGGTAGTTAGTGATAGTGGTAGATAGTGCTAGTTAGTGGTAGTTAGAGTGGTAGTGATAGTGGTAGTTAGTGGTAGTTATATTGGTAGTGATAGTGGTAGTTAGTGCTAGTTATATTGGTAGTGATAGTGGTAGTTAGTGATAGTGGTAGTTAGTGCTAGTTATATTGGTAGTGATAATGGTAGTTAGTGATAGTTAAAGTGCTAGTTAGAGTGGTAGTTAGTGCTAGTTAGTGGTAGTTAGAGTGGTAGTGATAGTGGTAGTTAGTGATAGTGGTAGATAGTGCTAGTTAGTGGTAGTTAGAGTGGTAGTGATAGTGGTAGTTAGTGAGAGTGGTAGTTAGTGGTAGTTAGTGGTAGTGATAGTGGTAGTGATAGTGGTAGTTAGTGATAGTGGTAGTTAGTGATAGTGGTAGATAGTGCTAGTTAGTGGTAGTTAGAGTGGTAGTGATAGTGGTAGTTAGTGAGAGTGGTAGTTAGTGGTAGTGATAGTTATTGTGATAGTGGTAGTTAGTGATAGTGGCAGTTAGTGCTAGTTAGTGGTAGTTAGTGGTAGTGATAGTGGTAGTTAGTGATAGTGGTAGTTAGTGCTAGTTAGTGGTAGTTAGAGTGGTAGTGATAGTGGTAGTTAGTGATATTGGTAGTTAGTGCTAGTTAGTGGTAGTTAGAGTGGTAGTGATAGTGGTAGTTAGTGCTAGTGGTAGTTAGTGGTAGTGGTAGTTAGTGCTAGTTTTATTGGTAGTGATAGTGGTAGTTAGTGCTAGTTAGTGGTAGTGATAGTGGTAGTTAGTGTTAGTTAGTGGAAGTTAGTGCTAGTTAGTAGTAGTTAGAGTGGTAGTGATAGTGGTAGTTAGTGCTAGTTAGTGGTAGTGATAGTGGTAGTTAGTGATAGTGGTAGTTAGTGCTAGTTGTATTGGTAGTGATAGTGGTAGTTAGTGATAGTTAAAGTGCTAGTTAGAGTGGTAGTTAGTGAGAGTGGTAGTTAGTGATAGTGGTAGTTAGTGATAGTGGTAGTTAGTGCTAGTTATATTGGTAGTGATAGTGGTAGTTAGTGATAGTGGTAGTTAGTGCTAGTTAGTGGTAGTTAGTGGTAGTGATAGTGGTAGTTAGTGCTAGTTATATTGGTAGTGATAGTGGTAGTTAGTGCTAGTTATATTGGTAGTGATAGTGGTAGATAGTGATAGTGGTAGTTAGTGCTAGTTAGTGGTAGTTAGAGTGGTAGTGATAGTGGTAGTTAGTGATAGTGGTAGTTAGTGCTAGTTAGTGGTAGTTAGAGTGGTAGTGATAGTGGTAGTTAGTGATAGTGGTAGTTAGTGATAGTTAGTGGTAGTTAGAGTGGTAGTGATAGTGGTAGTTAGTGCTAGTGGTAGTTAGTGCTAGTTAGTGGTAGTTAGAGTGGTAGTGATAGTGGTAGTTAGTGCTAGTGGTAGTTAGTGCTAGTTAGTGGTAGTTAGAGTGGTAGTGATAGTGGTAGTTAGTGCTAGTCATATTGGTAGTGATAGTGGTAGTTAGAGTGCTAGTTAGAGTGGTAGTTAGTGAGAGTGGTAGTTAGTGATAGTGGTAGTTAGTGATAGTGGTAGTTAGTGCTAGTTAGTGGTAGTTAGAGTGGTAGTGATAGTGGTAGTTAGTGATAGTGGTAGTTAGTGATAGTGGTAGTTAGAGTGGTAGTTAGTGCTAGTTATATTGGTAGTGATAGTGGTAGTTAGTGATAGTGGTAGTTAGTGCTAGTTAGTGGTAGTTAGAGTGGTAGTGATAGTGGTAGTTAGTGATAGTGGTAGTGATAGTGGTAGTTAGTGCTAGTTATATTGGTAGTGATAGTGGTAGTTAGTGGTAGTTAGAGTGCTAGTTAGAGTGGTAGTTAGTGAGAGTGGTAGTTAGTGAGAGTGCTAGTTAGTGGTAGTTAGAGTGGTAGTGCTAGTGGTAGTTAGTGATAGTGGTAGTTAGTGATAGTGGTAGTTAGTGATAGTGGTAGTTAGTGCTTGTTATATTGGTAGTGATAGTGGTATTAGTGATAGTTAAAGTGCTAGTGATAGTGGTAGTTAGTGCTAGTGGTAGTTAGTGATAGTGGTAGTTAGTGATAGTGGTAGTTAGTGCTAGTTAGTGGTAGTTAGAGTGGTAGTGATAGTGGTAGTTAGTGATATTGGTAGTTAGTGCTAGTTAGTGGTAGTTAGAGTGGTAGTGATAGTGGTAGTTAGTGCTAGTGGTAGTTAGTGGTAGTGGTAGTTAGTGCTAGTTTTATTGGTAGTGATAGTGGTAGTTAGTGCTAGTTAGTGGTAGTGATAGTGGTAGTTAGTGTTAGTTAGTGGAAGTTAGTGCTAGTTAGTAGTAGTTAGAGTGGTAGTGATAGTGGTAGTTAGTGCTAGTTAGTGGTAGTGATAGTGGTAGTTAGTGATAGTGGTAGTTAGTGCTAGTTGTATTGGTAGTGATAGTGGTAGTTAGTGATAGTTAAAGTGCTAGTTAGAGTGGTAGTTAGTGAGAGTGGTAGTTAGTGATAGTGGTAGTTAGTGATAGTGGTAGTTAGTGCTAGTTATATTGGTAGTGATAGTGGTAGTTAGTGATAGTGGTAGTTAGTGCTAGTTAGTGGTAGTTAGTGGTAGTGATAGTGGTAGTTAGTGCTAGTTATATTGGTAGTGATAGTGGTAGTTAGTGCTAGTTATATTGGTAGTGATAGTGGTAGATAGTGATAGTGGTAGTTAGTGCTAGTTAGTGGTAGTTAGAGTGGTAGTGATAGTGGTAGTTAGTGATAGTGGTAGTTAGTGATAGTTAGTGGTAGTTAGAGTGGTAGTGATAGTGGTAGTTAGTGCTAGTGGTAGTTAGTGCTAGTTAGTGGTAGTTAGAGTGGTAGTGATAGTGGTAGTTAGTGATAGTGGTAGTTAGTGCTAGTTAGTGGTAGTTAGAGTGGTAGTGATAGTGGTAGTTAGTGATAGTGGTAGTTAGTGATAGTTAGTGGTAGTTAGAGTGGTAGTGATAGTGGTAGTTAGTGCTAGTGGTAGTTAGTGCTAGTTAGTGGTAGTTAGAGTGGTAGTGATAGTGGTAGTTAGTGATAGTGGTAGTTAGTGCTAGTTAGTGGTAGTTAGAGTGGTAGTGATAGTGGTAGTTAGTGATAGTGGTAGTTAGTGATAGTTAGTGGTAGTTAGAGTGGTAGTGATAGTGGTAGTTAGTGCTAGTGGTAGTTAGTGCTAGTTAGTGGTAGTTAGAGTGGTAGTGATAGTGGTAGTTAGTGCTAGTGGTAGTTAGTGCTAGTTAGTGGTAGTTAGAGTGGTAGTGATAGTGGTAGTTAGTGCTAGTCATATTGGTAGTGATAGTGGTAGTTAGAGTGCTAATTAGAGTGGTAGTTAGTGAGAGTGGTAGTTAGTGATAGTGGTAGTTAGTGATAGTGGTAGTTAGTGCTAGTTAGTGGTAGTTAGAGTGGTAGTGATAGTGGTAGTTAGTGATAGTGGTAGTTAGTGATAGTGGTAGTTAGAGTGGTAGTTAGTGCTAGTTATATTGGTAGTGATAGTGGTAGTTAGTGATAGTGGTAGTTAGTGCTAGTTAGTGGTAGTTAGAGTGGTAGTGATAGTGGTAGTTAGTGATATTGGTAGTTAGTGCTAGTTAGTGGTAGTTAGAGTGGTAGTGATAGTGGTAGTTAGTGCTAGTGGTAGTTAGTGGTAGTGGTAGTTAGTGCTAGTTTTATTGGTAGTGATAGTGGTAGTTAGTGCTAGTTAGTGGTAGTGATAGTGGTAGTTAGTGTTAGTTAGTGGAAGTTAGTGCTAGTTAGTAGTAGTTAGAGTGGTAGTGATAGTGGTAGTTAGTGCTAGTTAGTGGTAGTGATAGTGGTAGTTAGTGATAGTGGTAGTTAGTGCTAGTTGTATTGGTAGTGATAGTGGTAGTTAGTGATAGTTAGAGTGCTAGTTAGAGTGGTAGTTAGTGAGAGTGGTAGTTAGTGAGAGTGCTAGTTAGTGGTAGTTAGAGTGGTAGTGCTAGTGGTAGTTAGTGATAGTGGTAGTTAGTGATAGTGGTAGTTAGTGATAGTGGTAGTTAGTGCTTGTTATATTGGTAGTGATAGTGGTATTAGTGATAGTTAAAGTGCTAGTGATAGTGGTAGTTAGTGCTAGTGGTAGTTAGTGATAGTGGTAGTTAGTGATAGTGGTAGTTAGTGCTAGTTATATTGGTAGTGATAGTGGTAGTTAGTGATAGTGGTAGTTAGTGCTAGTTAGTGCTAGTTAGTGGTAGTGATAGTGGTAGTTAGTGCTAGTTATATTGGTAGTGATAGTGGTAGATAGTGATAGTGGTAGTTAGTGATAGTTAGTGGTAGTTAGAGTGGTAGTGATAGTGGTAGTTAGTGATAGTGGTAGTTAGTGATAGTTATAGTTATAGTGATAGTGGTAGTTAGTGATAGTGGTAGTTAGTGCTAGTTAGTGGTAGTTAGAGTGGTAGTGATAGTGGTAGTTAGTGCTAGTAGTAGTTAGTGCTAGTTAGTGGTAGTTAGAGTGGTAGTGATAGTGGTAGTTAGTGCTAGTCATATTGGTAGTGATAGTGGTAGTTAGAGTGGTAGTGAGAGTGGTAGTTAGTGGTAGTTAGTGCTAGTTATATTGGTAGTGATAGTGGTAGTTAGTGCTAGTGGTAGTTAGTGATAGTGGTAGTTAGAGTGGTAGTGATAGTGGTAGTTAGTGATAGTGGTAGTTAGAGTGGTAGTGATAGTGGTAGTTAGTGATAGTGGTAGTTAGTGCTAGTGGTAGTTAGTGCTAGTGGTAGTTAGTGATAGTGGTAGTTAGTGCGCTAGTGATAGTGGAAGTTAGTGATAGTGGTAGTTAGAGTGGTAGTGATAGTGGTAGTTAGTGCTAGTTAGAGTGCTAGTGATAGTGGTAGTTAGTGATAGTGGTAGTTAGAGTGCTAGTTAGAGTGGTAGTTAGTGATAGTGGTAGGTAGTGATAGTGGTAGTTAGTGGTAGTTAGAGTGCTAGTGATAGTGGTAGTTAGTGATAGTGGTAGTTAGTGATAGTTAGTGATAGTGGTAGTTAGTGATAATGGTAGATAGTGCTAGTGGTAGTTAGAGTGCTAGTTAGAGTGGTAGTTAGTGCTAGTTAGAGTGGTAGTTAGTGGTAGTTAGTGCAAGTTAGAGTGCTAGTTAGAGTTGTAGTTAGTGCTAGTTATATTGGTAGTGATAGTGGTAGTTAGTGGTAGTTAGTGCTAGTTAGAGTGGTAGTTAGTGCTAGTTATATTGGTAGTGATAGTGGTAGTTAGTGATAGTTAAAGTGCTAGTTAGAGTGGTAGTTAGTGATAGTGGTAGTTAGTGCTAGTTAGTGATAGTGGTAGTTAGTGATAGTGGTAGTTAGTGGTAGTTAGAGTGCTAGTTAGAGTGGTAGTTAGTGATAATGGTAGATAGTGCTAGTGGTAGTTAGAGTGCTAGTTAGAGTGGTAGTTAGTGCTAGTTAGAGTGGTAGTTAGTGCTAGTTAGTGGTAGTTAGAGTGCTAGTTAGAGTGGTAGTTAGTGCTAGTTAGAGTGGTAGTTAGTGCTAGTTAGTGCTAGTTAGAGTGCTAGTTAGAGTGGTAGTTAGTGCTAGTTACACGTCACTCTGCGATGTGTAGATTTGGTCGAACAGCGACTCCACAGCCATCCACTTGACTGGGATCCGGCCCTGCAACAACAAACACAACAACAAACACAACAAACACAACAACATCAACATCAACAACATCAACATCAACAACATAAACTACATCAATAACAACAACATCAACAACAACAACAACAACATCAACAACAACAACAACATCATCAACATCATCAACAACAACAACAACCACAGCAACCACAACATCAACAACATCAACAACAACAACATCATCATCAACAACTACAACAACTACAACAACAACATCAACAACATCAACAACATAAACAACCACAACAACATCAACAACAACAACAACAACATAAACAACCACAACAACAACAACAACTACAACAACTACAACAACAACATCAACAACAACATCAACAACATCAACCACAACAACATCAACCACAACATCAACCACAACATCAACAACAACATCAACAACTACAACAACAACATCAACCACCACAACAACAACAACAACTACAACAACTACAACAACAACATCAACATCAACCACAACAACAACAACATCAACCACAACAACATCAACCACAACATCAACCACAACATCAACAACATCAACAACAACAACATCAACCACCACAACAACAACAACAACTACAACAACTACAACAACAACATCAACATCAACCATAACAACATCAACCACAACAACCACCACAAAAACATCAACAACATCAACAACATCAACAACAACAACATCATCAACATCAACAACAACATCAACAACAAATACAACATCAACAACATCAACAACCACAACAACAACAACCACAACAACCACAACAACACCACATCAACAACAACAACATCAACCACAACAACAACAACCACAACAACAACATCAACAACAACAACATCAACAACAACATCATCAACATCAACAACAACAACAACTACTACAACAACAACATCAACAACATCAACAACATCAACAACAACAACATCAACAACAACATCATCAACATCAACAACAACAACAACTACTACAACAACAACATCAACAACATCAACAACATCAACAACAACATCAACAACAACAACAACATCAACAACAACATCATCAACATCAACAACAACAACAACTACTACAACAACAACATCATCAACATCAACCACAACAACAGTAATAGTAGTGTATAGTGTAGTGTAAAGTATAGTGTAGTGTATAGTTCATAATAAAGGTTCTTGGGTTAGATCGCGTTTATTTATAAATGTGTCGTAACCCTCCACCACCCGACACGGCCAATCAGCAAAAAAGTGTCACGTTGACAAAGACAAATAATTCACTACTTCAGCCCACCGGTGTGTTGAAGAGTTAATCCACATAATTCGCGAATTGCCCGATGATGCTGGAAGTATTTACCAGCGAAACGTCGTACTCAAACTGTAAATGTGGATTAACTCTTCAACACACCGGTGGGCTGAAGTAGTGAATTATTTGTCTTTTGTCAACGTGACACTTTTCTTTGCTGATTGGCCGTGTCGGGTGGTGGAGGGTTACGACACATTTATAAATAAACGCGATCTAACCCAAGAACCTTTATTATGAATAATATTGGTCGCGAAAGCCTACGTGTTAAACTGTAGTGTATAGTGTAGTGTATAGTGTAGTGTATAGTGTAGTGTATAATGTAGTGTATAGTGTAGTGTATAGTGTATATTAGTGTACAGTGTAGTGTATAGTGTAGTGTATAGCGTAGTGTATAGTGTATATTAGTGTACAGTGTAGTGTATAGTGTATAGGAGTGTAGTGTATAGTGTAGTGTATAGTGTATAGTAGTGTAGTGTATAGTGTATATTAGTGTACAGTGTAGTGTATAGTGTATAGTAGTGTAGTGTATAGTGTAGTGTATAGTGTATAGTAGTGTAGTGTATAGTGTAGTGTATAGTGTATATTAGTGTACAGTGTAGTGTATAGTGTATAGTAGTGTAGTGTATAGTAGTAGTATAGAGTGTATAGTAGTAGTGTATAGTGTATCGTAGTGGTGTATAGTGTATAGTAGTGTAGTGTATAGTAGTGTATAGTGTATAGTAGTGTGTAGTGTGGTGTATAGTGTATATCGTAGTGTAGTGTATAATGTATAGTAGTGTATAATGTATAGTAGCTTCGTGTATAGTGTAGTGTATAGTAGTGTATAGCGTATAGTAGTAGTGTATAGTGTATAGCAGTGTAGTGTATAGTGTATAGTAGTGTATAGTGTATAGTAGTAGTGTAGTGTATAGTAGTGTAGTGTATAGTAGTGTAGTAATAGTAGTGTATAGTGAAGTGTATAGTGTAGTGTATAGTGTAGTGTATAGTGTATAGCAGTGTAGTGTATAGTGTATAGTAGTGTATAGTAGTGTATAGTGTACAGTAGTAGTGTATAGTGTATAGTAGTGTAGTGTATAGTGTAGTGTGTAGTGTATAGTAGTGTATAGTAGTGTAGTGTATAGTGTAGTGTATAGTGTAGTGTATAGTGTGTAGTGTATAGTGTAGTGTATAGTAGTGTAGTGTATAGTGTAGTGTATAGTGTAGTGTATAGTGTAGTGTAGAGTAGTGTATTGTGTAGTGTATAGTAGTGTAGTGTGTAGTGCATAGTAGTGTAGTGTATAGTGTATTGTATAGTAGTGTATAGTATAGTGTATAGCAGTGTATAGTAGTGTATAGTGTATAATGTAGTGTATAATGTACTATATAGTGTAGTGTAGTAGTAGTGTAGTGTATAGTGTAGTGTATAGTGTAGTGTATAGTGTAGTTTATAGTGTAGTGTACAGTGTAGTGTATAGTGTAGTGTACAGTGTAGTGTACAGTGTAGTGTATAGTGTAGTGTATAGTGTAGTGTATAGTGTAGTGTATAGTGTATATCAGTGTAGTAGTGTATAGTGTAGTGTATAGTGTAGTGTATAGTGTAGTGTATAGTAGTAGTGTAGTAATAGTAGTGTAGTGTATAGTGTAGTGTATATCAGTGTAGTAGTGTATAGTGTAGTGTATAGTAGTGTATAGTGTAGTGTATAGTGTATAGTGTAGTGTATAGTGTAGTGTATAGTAGTGTAGTAATAGTAGTGTAGTGTATAGTGTAGTGTCTATCAGTGTAGCAGTGTATAGTGTAGTGTAGTAACATTAGTATAGTGTATAGTAGTGTATAGTGGAGTGTATAGTGTAGTGTATAGTGTAGTGTGTAGTGTAGTGTATATCAGTGTAGTAGTGTAGTGTATAGTGTAGTAGTGTATAGTGTAGTGTATAGTAGTATAGTGTATAGTGTAGTGTATAGTGTAGTGTATAGTGTAGTGTATAGTGTAGTGTATAATGTAGTGTATAGTGTAGTGTATAGTGTAGTGTATAGTAGTGTATAGTGTAGTGTATATTAGTATAGTGTAGTATATAGTGTAGTGTATAGTGTAGTGTATATCAGTGTAATTTATAGCGTATAGTGTAGTGTATAGTGTAGTGTATAGTATAGTGTATAGTGTAGTGTATAGTGTAGTGTATAGTGTAGTGTATAGTGTAGTGTATAGCGTAGTGTATAGTGTAGTGTATAGTGTAGTGTATAGTGTAGTGTATAACGTAGTGTATAGTGTAGTGTATAGTGTAGTGTATAGTGTAGTGTATAGTGTAGTGTATATCAGTGTAGTGTCTATCAGTGTAGTAGTGTATAGTGTAGTGTAGTGTATAGTGTAGTGTATAGTGTAGTGTATAGTAGTATAGTGTATAGTGTAGTGTATAGTAGTATAGTGTAGAGTGTAGTGTATAGTTTAGTGTATAGTGTAGTGTATAGTGTAGTGTATAGTGTAGGGTATAGTTTAGTGTATAGTGTAGTGTATAGTGTAGTGTATAGTTTAGTGTATAGTGTAGTGTATAGTGTAGTGTATAGTGTAGTGTATATCAGTGTAGTGTCTATCAGTGTAGTAGTGTATAGTGTAGTGTATATCAGTGTAGTGTATATCAGTGTAGTGTCTATCAGTGTAGTAGTGTATAGTGTAGTGTATAGTGTAGTGTATAGTGTATAGTGTAGTGTATAGTGTAGTGTATAGTAGTATAGTGTATAGTCTAGTGTATAGTGTAGTGTATAGTGTAGTGTATAGTGTAGTGTATAGTGTAGTAGTGTATAGTGTGGTGTATAGTGTAGTGTATAGTGTAGTATATAGTGTAGTGTATAGTGTAGTGTATAGTGTAGTGTATAGTGTAGTGTATAGTGTAGTGTATAGTGTAGTGTATAGTGTAGTAGTGTATAGTGTAGTGTATAGTATAGTGTATAGTGTAGTAGTGTATAGTGTAGTAGTGTGTAGTGTATAGTGTAGTGTATAGTGTAGTAGTGTATAGTGTAGTGTAAAGTACTAGTGTATAGTGTAGTGTATAGTGTAGTGTATAGTGTAGTGTATAGTGTAGTGTATAGTGTAGTAGTGTATAGTGTAGTGTATAGTGTAGTAGTGTATAGTGTAGTGTAAAGTACTAGTGTATAGTGTAGTGTAAAGTACTAGTGTATAGTGTAGTAGTGTATAGTGTAGTGTAGTAGTGTATAGTGTAGTGTATAGTGTAGTGTATAGTGTAGTGTATAGTGTAGTAGTGTATAGTGTAGTGTATAGTGTAGTGTATAGTGTAGTAGTGTATAGTGTAATAGTGTATAGTGTAGTGTATAGTGTAGTGTATAGTGTAGTGTATAGTGTAGTGTATAGTGTAGTATATAGTGTAGTGTATAGTGTAGTGTATAGTGTAGTGTATAGTGTATTACATAGTGTAGTGTATAGTGTAGTGTATAGTGTAGTAGTGTATAGTGTAGTGTATAGTGTAGTGTATAGTGTAGTAGTGTATAGTGTGGTGTATAGTGTAGTGTATAGTGTAGTATATAGTGTAGTGTATAGTGTAGTGTATAGTGTATAGTGTAGTGTATAGTGTAGTAGTGTATAGTGTAGAGTATAGTGTAGTGTATAGTGTAGTAGTGTATAGTGTAATAGTGTATAGTGTAGTGTATAGTGTAGTGTATAGTGTAGTGTATAGTGTAGTGTATAGTGTAGTGTATAGTGTAGTGTATAGTGTAGTGTATAGTGTAGTGTATAGTGTAGTGTATAGTGTAGTGTATAGTGTAGTAGTGTATAGTGTAGTGTATAGTGTAGTAGTGTATAGTGTGGTGTATAGTGTAGTGTATAGTGTAGTATATAGTGTAGTGTATAGTGTAGTGTATAGTGTATAGTGTAGTGTATAGTGTAGTGTATAGTGTAGTATATAGTGTAGTGTATAGTGTAGTGTATAGTGTAGTGTATAGTGTAGTGTATAGTGTAGTGTATAGTGTAGTGTATATCAGTGTAGTAGTGTATAGTGTAGTGTATAGTAGTATAGTGTATAGTGTAGTGTATAGTGTATATCAGTGTAGTAGTGTATAGTGTAGTGTATAGTGTAGTGTATAGTGTAGTGTATAGTGTATATCAGTGTAGTAGTGTATAGTGTAGTGTATAGTGTAGTGTGTAGTGTAGTGTATAGTGTAGTGTATAGTGTAGTGTATAGTGTAGTGCATAGTGTAGTGTATAGTGTAGTGTATAGTGTAGTGTATAGTGTAGTGTGTAGTGTAGTGTATAGTGTAGGGTATAGTGTATATCAGTGTAGTAGTGTATAGTGTAGTGTATAGTAGTATAGTGTATAGTGTATATCAGTGTAGTAGTGTATAGTGTAGTGTATAGTGTAGTGTATAGTGTAGTGTATAGTGTATATCAGTGTAGTAGTGTATAGTGTAGTGTATAGTGTAGTGTATAGTATAGTGTAGTGTATAGTGTAGTGTATAGTGTATATCAGTGTAGTAGTGTGTAGTGTAGTGTATAGTGTAGGGTATAGTGTAGTGTATAGTGTAGTGTATAGTATAGTGTAGTGTATAGTGTAGTGTATAGTGTATATCAGTGTAGTAGTGTATAGTGTAGTGTATAGTGTAGTGTGTAGTGTAGTGTATAGTGTAGTGTATAGTGTAGTGTATAGTGTAGTGCATAGTGTAGTGTATAGTGTAGTGTATAGTGTAGTGTGTAGTGTAGTGTATAGTGTAGGGTATAGTGTATATCAGTGTAGTAGTGTATAGTGTAGTGTATAGTAGTATAGTGTATAGTGTATATCAGTGTAGTAGTGTATAGTGTAGTGTATAGTGTAGTGTATAGTGTAGTGTATAGTGTATATCAGTGTAGTAGTGTATAGTGTAGTGTATAGTGTAGTGTATAGTATAGTGTAGTGTATAGTGTAGTGTATAGTGTATATCAGTGTAGTAGTGTGTAGTGTAGTGTATAGTGTAGGGTATAGTGTAGTGTATAGTGTAGTGTATAGTATAGTGTAGTGTATAGTGTAGTGTATAGTGTATATCAGTGTAGTAGTGTATAGTGTAGTGTATAGTGTAGTGTGTAGTGTAGTGTATAGTGTAGTGTATAGTGTAGTGTATAGTGTAGTGCATAGTGTAGTGTATAGTGTAGTGTATAGTGTAGTGTGTAGTGTAGTGTATAGTGTAGGGTATAGTGTATATCAGTGTAGTAGTGTATAGTGTAGTGTATAGTAGTATAGTGTATAGTGTATATCAGTGTAGTAGTGTATAGTGTAGTGTATAGTGTAGTGTATAGTATAGTGTATAGTATAGTGTAGTGTATAGTGTATATCAGTGTAGTAGTGTGTAGTGTAGTGTATAGTGTAGTGTATAGTGTAGTGTATAGTGTAGTGTATAGTGTAGTGTATAGTAGTGTATAGTGTAGTGTATAGTGTAGTGTGTAGTGTAGTGTATAGTGTAGTGTATAGTGTAGGGTATAGTGTAGGGTATAGTGTAGTGTATAGTGTAGTGTAGAGTGTAGTGTAGTGTATAGTGTAGTGTATAGTAGTGTATAGTGTAGTGTATAGTGTAGTGTATAGTGTAGTGTGTATAGTGTAGGGTATAGTGTAGTGTATAGTGTAGTGTATAGTGTAGTGTATAGTGTAGTGTATAGTGTAGTGTATAGTGTAGTGTATAGTGTAGTAGTGTATAGTGTAGTGTATAGTGTAGTGTATAGTGTAGTAGTGTATAGTGTAATAGTGTATAGTGTAGTGTATAGTGTAGTGTATAGTGTAGTGTATAGTGTAGTGTATAGTGTAGTATATAGTGTAGTGTATAGTGTAGTGTATAGTGTAGTGTATAGTGTATTACATAGTGTAGTGTATAGTGTAGTGTATAGTGTAGTAGTGTATAGTGTAGTGTATAGTGTAGTGTATAGTGTAGTAGTGTATAGTGTGGTGTATAGTGTAGTGTATAGTGTAGTATATAGTGTAGTGTATAGTGTAGTGTATAGTGTATAGTGTAGTGTATAGTGTAGTAGTGTATAGTGTAGAGTATAGTGTAGTGTATAGTGTAGTAGTGTATAGTGTAATAGTGTATAGTGTAGTGTATAGTGTAGTGTATAGTGTAGTGTATAGTGTAGTGTATAGTGTAGTGTATAGTGTAGTGTATAGTGTAGTGTATAGTGTAGTGTATAGTGTATTACATAGTGTAGTGTATAGTGTAGTGTATAGTGTAGTAGTGTATAGTGTAGTGTATAGTGTAGTAGTGTATAGTGTGGTGTATAGTGTAGTGTATAGTGTAGTATATAGTGTAGTGTATAGTGTAGTGTATAGTGTATAGTGTAGTGTATAGTGTAGTGTATAGTGTAGTATATAGTGTAGTGTATAGTGTAGTGTATAGTGTAGTGTATAGTGTAGTGTATAGTGTAGTGTATAGTATAGTGTATAGTGTAGTGTATATCAGTGTAGTAGTGTATAGTGTAGTGTATAGTAGTATAGTGTATAGTGTAGTGTATAGTGTATATCAGTGTAGTAGTGTATAGTGTAGTGTATAGTGTAGTGTATAGTGTAGTGTATAGTGTATATCAGTGTAGTAGTGTATAGTGTAGTGTATAGTGTAGTGTGTAGTGTAGTGTATAGTGTAGTGTATAGTGTAGTGTATAGTGTAGTGCATAGTGTAGTGTATAGTGTAGTGTATAGTGTAGTGTATAGTGTAGTGTGTAGTGTAGTGTATAGTGTAGGGTATAGTGTATATCAGTGTAGTAGTGTATAGTGTAGTGTATAGTAGTATAGTGTATAGTGTATATCAGTGTAGTAGTGTATAGTGTAGTGTATAGTGTAGTGTATAGTGTAGTGTATAGTGTATATCAGTGTAGTAGTGTATAGTGTAGTGTATAGTGTAGTGTATAGTATAGTGTAGTGTATAGTGTAGTGTATAGTGTATATCAGTGTAGTAGTGTAGTGTATAGTGTAGGGTATAGTGTAGTGTATAGTGTAGTGTATAGTATAGTGTAGTGTATAGTGTAGTGTATAGTGTATATCAGTGTAGTAGTGTATAGTGTAGTGTATAGTGTAGTGTGTAGTGTAGTGTATAGTGTAGTGTATAGTGTAGTGTATAGTGTAGTGCATAGTGTAGTGTATAGTGTAGTGTATAGTGTAGTGTGTAGTGTAGTGTATAGTGTAGGGTATAGTGTATATCAGTGTAGTAGTGTATAGTGTAGTGTATAGTAGTATAGTGTATAGTGTATATCAGTGTAGTAGTGTATAGTGTAGTGTATAGTGTAGTGTATAGTGTAGTGTATAGTGTATATCAGTGTAGTAGTGTATAGTGTAGTGTATAGTGTAGTGTATAGTATAGTGTAGTGTATAGTGTAGTGTATAGTGTATATCAGTGTAGTAGTGTGTAGTGTAGTGTATAGTGTAGGGTATAGTGTAGTGTATAGTGTAGTGTATAGTATAGTGTAGTGTATAGTGTAGTGTATAGTGTATATCAGTGTAGTAGTGTATAGTGTAGTGTATAGTGTAGTGTGTAGTGTAGTGTATAGTGTAGTGTATAGTGTAGTGTATAGTGTAGTGCATAGTGTAGTGTATAGTGTAGTGTATAGTGTAGTGTGTAGTGTAGTGTATAGTGTAGGGTATAGTGTATATCAGTGTAGTAGTGTATAGTGTAGTGTATAGTAGTATAGTGTATAGTGTATATCAGTGTAGTAGTGTATAGTGTAGTGTATAGTGTAGTGTATAGTATAGTGTATAGTATAGTGTAGTGTATAGTGTATATCAGTGTAGTAGTGTGTAGTGTAGTGTATAGTGTAGTGTATAGTGTAGTGTATAGTGTAGTGTATAGTGTAGTGTATAGTAGTGTATAGTGTAGTGTATAGTGTAGTGTGTAGTGTAGTGTATAGTGTAGTGTATAGTGTAGGGTATAGTGTAGGGTATAGTGTAGTGTATAGTGTAGTGTAGAGTGTAGTGTAGTGTATAGTGTAGTGTATAGTAGTGTATAGTGTAGTGTATAGTGTAGTGTATAGTGTAGTGTGTATAGTGTAGGGTATAGTGTAGTGTATAGTGTAGTGTATAGTGTAGTGTATAGTGTAGTGTATAGTGTAGTGTATAGTGTAGTGTATAGTGTAGTAGTGTATAGTGTAGTGTATAGTGTAGTGTATAGTGTAGTGTATAGTGTAGTGTATAGTGTAGTGTATAGTGTAGTGTATAGTGTATAGTAGTGTAGTGTATAGTGTAGTGTGTAGTGTAGTGTATAGTGTAGTGTATAGTGTAGTGTATAGTAGTGTAGTGTATAGTGTAGTGTATAGTGTAGTGTATAATGTAGTGTATAGTGTAGTGTATAGTGTAGTGTATAGTGTAGTGTATAGTGTAGTGTATAGTGTAGTGTATAGTGTAGTGTATAGTGTAGTGTAGAGTGTAGTGTATAGTGTAGTGTATAGTGTAGTGTATAGTGTAGTGTATAGTAGTGTAGTGTATAGTGTAGTGTATAGTGTAGTGTATAGTGTAGTGTATAGTGTAGTGTATAGTGTAGTGTATAGTGTAGTAGTGTAGTGTATAGTAGTGTATAGTGTAGTAGTGTATAGTGTAGTGTGTAGTGTAGTGTATAGTGTAGTGTAT
>NW_027423083.1:262045-270033 GCF_048934315.1 Petromyzon marinus
AATTTTATTTTATAACGTTTTATTTTTTATTATTTTATTATTGTGAGAATTTTATAGCGTTTTATTTTTTATTATTTTATTATCGTGAGAATTTTATAACGTTTTATTTTTTATTATTTTATTATCGTGAGAATTTTATAACGTTTTATTTTTTATTATTTTATTATCGTGAGAATTTTATAACGTTTTATTTTTTATTATTTTATTATTGTGAGAATTTTATTTTATAACGTTTTATTTTTATTATTTTATTATCGTGAGAATTTTATAACGTTTTATTTTTTATTATTTTATTATCGTGAGAATTTTATAGCGTTTTATTTTTTATTATTTTATTATCGTGAGAATTTTATAACGTTTTATTTTTTATTATTTTATTATCGTGAGAATTTTATAACGTTTTATTTTTTATTATTTTATTATCGTGAGAATTTTATAGCGTTTTATTTTTTATTATTTTATTATTGTGATAATTTTATAACGTTTTATTTTTATTATTTTATTATCGTGAGAATTTTATAGCGTTTTATTATTTATTATTTTATTATCGTGAGAATTTTATAGCGTTTTATTTTTTATTATTTTATTATTGTGAGAATTTTATAGCGTTTTATTTTTATTATTTTATTATTGTGAGAATTTTATAGCGTTTTATTTTTATTATTTTATTATCGTGAGAATTTTATAGCGTTTTATTTTTTATTATTTTATTATCGTGATAATTTTATAGCGTTTTATTTTTTATTATTTTATTATCGTGAGAATTTTATAACGTTTTATTTTTATTATTTTATTATTGTGAGAATTTTATAGCGTTTTATTTTTTATTATTTTATTATCGTGAGAATTTTATAACGTTTTATTTTTTATTATTTTATTATCGTGAGAATTTTATAACGTTTTATTTTTTATTATTTTATTATCGTGAGAATTTTATAACGTTTTATTTTTTATTATTTTATTATTGTGAGAATTTTATAGCGTTTTATTTTTTATTATTTTATTATCGTGAGAATTTTATGACGTTTTATTTGTTATTATTTTATTATCGTGAGAATTTTATAACCTTTTATTTTTTATTATTTTATTATCGTGAGAATTTTATAGCGTTTTATTTTTTATTATTTTATTATTGTGAGAATTTTATAGCGTTTAATTTTTTATTATTTTATTATCGTGATAATTTTATAGCGTTTTATTTTTTATTATTTTATTAGCGTGATAATTTTATAGCGTTTTATTTTTTATTATTTTATTATCGTGAGAATTTTATAACGTTTTATTTTTTATTATTTTATTATCGTGAGAATTTTATAACGTTTTATTTTTATTATTTTATTATCGTGATAGTTAGAGTACTAGTTAGTGATAATCTAGTTAGTGGTAGTTATAGTGCTAGTTAGTGGTAGTTATAGTGCTAGTTATAGTACTAGTTATTGCTAGAGTGATAGTTATAGTTCTAGTTAGTGCAAGTTATAGTACTAGTTATTGCTAGTTAGAGTGATAGTTATAGTGCTAGTTAGTGATAGTTAGTGCTAGTTATAATACTAGTTAGTGATAGTTAGAGTGCTAGTTAGTGCTAGTTAGTGCTAGTTATTGTACTAGTTATAGTGCTAGTTATAGTGCTAGTTAGAGTGCTAGTTAAAGAGTACAGTTAAAGAGTACTAGTTAGAGTGATAGTTATAGTGCTAGTTAGTGCTAGTTAGAGTGATAGTTATAGTACTAGTTAGTGATAGTTAGAGTGCTAGTTAAAGAGTACTAGTTATAGTGCTAGTTAGAGTGCTAGCTAAAGAGTACTAGTTAGAGTGCTAGTTAGTGCTAGTGATAGTTATAGTACTAGTTAGTGCTAGTTAGAGTAATAGTTATAGTGCTAGTTAGTGTTAGTTAGAGTGCTAGTTATAGTACTAGTTACAGTGCTAGTTAAAGAGTGCTAGTTAAAGAGTACTAGTTATAGTGCTAGTTAGTGCTAGTTATAGTACTAGTTATAGTGCTAGTTAGAGTGCTAGTTAAAGAGTACTAGTTATAGTGCTAGTTAGTGCTAGTTAAAGAGTACTAGTTATAGTGCTAGTTAAAGAGTACTAGTTATAGTGCTAGTTAGAGTGCTAAAGAGTACTAGTTATAGTGCTAGTTAGAGTGCTAGTTAAAGAGTACTAGTTAGTGCTAGTCAGAGTGATAGTTATAGTACTAGTTAGTGATAGTTAGAGTACTAGTTATAGTGCTAGTTAGTGCTGGTTATAGTACTAGTTATAGTGCTAGTTATAGCACTAGTTAAAGAGTACTAGTTATAGTGCTAGTTAAAGAGTACTAGTTATAGTGCTAGTTAAAGAGTACTAGTTATAGTGCTAGTTATAGTACTAGTTATAGTACTAGTTATAGTACTAGTTATGGTACTAGTTAAAGAGTACTAGTTAGTGCTGGTTATAGTACTAGTTATAGTGCTAGTTAAAGAGTACTAGTTAAAGAGTACTAGTTATAGTACTAGTTATAGTGCTAGTTAGTGCTAGTTAGTGATAGTTAGAGTACTAGTTATAGTGCTAGTTAGTGCTGGTTATAGTACTAGTTATAGTGCTAGTTAGAGTGCTAGCTAAAGAGTACTAGTTAGAGTGCTAGTTAGTACTAGTTAGTGATAGTTAGAGTACTAGTTATAGTGCTAGTTAGTGCTGGTTATAGTACTAGTTATAGTGCTAGTTAGTACTAGTTAGTGATAGTTAGAGTACTAGTTATAGTGCTAGTTAGAGTGCTAGTTAAAGAGTACTAGTTATAGTGCTAGTTAGTGCTAGTTATAGTACTAGTTAGTGATACTTAGAGTGCTAGTTAAAGAGTACTAGTTATAGCACTAGTTAGAGTGCTAGTTAAAGAGTACTAGTTATAGTGCTAGTTAAAGAGTACTAGTCAAAGTGATAGTTAGTGCTAGTTAAAGAGTACTAGTTAGAGTGCTAGTTAGTGCTAGTTATAGTGCTAGTTAGTGCTAGTTAGAGTGCTAGTTAAAGAGTACTAGTTAGAGTGCTAGCTAAAGAGTACTAGTTCTAGTGCTAGTTAGTGATAGTTATAGTGCTAGTTAAAGAGTACTAGTTATAGTGCTAGTTAAAGAGTACTAGTTATAGTGCTAGTTATAGTGCTAGTTAAAGAGTACTAGTTATAGTGCGAGTTAGTGCTAGTTACCAGGTTCTATCCGCTGCTGCTGCTGCACCACGTGGTGTCCGTCGACTCGGGCTCCGGCCTTGCGAAGTCTCCGCAGGAAGTCTCGGAGACAGCCGTGAGAGGCAAACTCCACCAGCAGCAGCAGCGGACCTGTCAACAACAACAACATCAACAACTACTACAACAAACAACATCATCAACATCAACAACTACTACTACAACAACATCAACATCATCAATACACAACATCAACATACAACATCAAACACACAACAACAATCAACAAATACCTACTACAACAACAACTACTACTACAACTACAACAACATCAACAACAACTACTACTACAACTACAACAACAACATCAACAACAACTACTACTACACTACAACAACAACATCAACAACAACTACTACAACAAACAACATCAACAACAACAACAACAACAACAACAACAACATCAACAACAACATCAACATCAACACAACAACATCAACAAAAAAACATACAAGATCAACATCAACAACAACAACAACTTCACAACAACATCAACAACAACAACAACAAAAATCAACAACAACAACATCAACAACAACAACATTAAAAACAACATCATCAACAACATCAACATCAACAACATCAACAACAACTAGTACTACAACAACTAGTACTACTACAACATCAACAACTAGTAATACTACTACAACTAGTACAACAAAAACATCAACAACATCAACAACAACAACATCAACAACTAGTACTACAACAACAACAACTACTACTACAACTACAACAACATCTACTACATCATCACCAACAACTACAACATCAACAACTACAACAACAACATCAACAACAACAACTACAACAACATCAACAACTACTACTACAACTACTACTACAACAACTACAACTACTACTACAACTACAACAACATCAACAACTACTACTACAACTAGTACTACTACAACATCAACTACAACTAGTACAACAACTACTACAACAACTACTACAAATACAACAACAACAACATCTACTACTACATCAACAACAACTACTACTACAACTACAACAACATCAACAACTACTACACATACACATCAACAACAACTACTACTCGGAGACAGCCGTGAGAGGCAAACTCCACCAGCAGCAGCAGTGGACCTGTCAACAACAACATCAACAACTACAACAACAACAACAACAACATCAACAACAACAACATCAACAACAACTAGTACTACAACAACAACTATTACTACAACAACTAGTACTACTACAACATCAACAACTAGTACTACTACTACAACTAGTACAACAACAACATCAACAACTACAACAACAACAATTACTACATCAACATCAACTACTACTACTACTACAACATCAACTACAACTACAACAACATCAACTACAACTACTAATACAACAACTACTAGTACTACCACTAGTACTACAACTACTACAACAACAACTAGTACTACTACAACATCAACAACAACTAGTACAACAACAACTACTACTACAACAACATCAACAACATTAACTACTACAACTAGTACTACTACAACAACTAGTACAACAACATCATCAACAACTACAACAACAACTACAACAACATCAACAACTACAACAACAACTACAACAACATCAACAACTACAACAACATCAACTACTACTTGTAGACAGCCGTGAGAGGCAAACTCCACCAGCAGCAGCAGCCCTGTCAACAACAACAACAACAACATCAACAACAACAACTAGTACTATTACAACTAGTACTACAACATCAACAACAACATCAACAACATCAACTACAACATCATCAACATCAACTAGTACAACCACAACCACAACCACCACCACCATCACCACCACCACCACCACCACAACAACCACCACCACCATCACCACCACCACCACCACCACAACAACCACCACCACCACCACCACAACAACCACCACCACTATCACCACCACCACCATCACCACCATCACCACCACCACCATCATCACCACCATCACCACCATCACAACAACCACCACCACTATCACCACCACCATCACCACCACCACCACAACAACCATCACCACCACCATCACCACCACCACCATCACCACCACCACAACAACCATCACCACCACCATCACCATCACCACCATCACCACCACCATCACCACCACCACCATCACCACCACCACCATCACCACCACAACAACAACAACCACAACTAACACCATCACCACGTTCCTCACCCCAACTGTGCAGGCGCCCAGCAGCCGAATGACCTGCGGGTGGTGGACCATCTTGAGCAGGGCGAGTTCAGAGAGGAGATCTCTCAGGTCAGAAGGTCGACTACACCCAACACCATCTGGTGAGTGACAAGGTGAGTGGGTGAGTGGGTGAGTGGGTGGGTGAGTGAGTGGGTGAGTGAGTGAGTGGGTGAGTGAGTGAGTGAGCGGGTGGTGGACCATCTTGAGCAGGGCGAGTTCAGAGAGGAGATCTCTCAGGTCAGAAGGTCGACTACACCCAACACCATCTGGTGAGTGACAAGGTGAGTGGGTGAGTGGGTGAGTGAGTGGGTGGGTGAGTGGGTGAGTGAGTGAGTGGGTGAGAAAGTGAGTGAGTGAGTGGGTGAGTGAGCGGGTGGTGGACCATCTTGAGCAGGGCGAGTTCGGAGAGGAGATCTCTCAGGTCAGAAGGTCGACTACACCCAACACCATCTGGTGAGTGACAAGGTGAGTGGGTGAGTGGGTGAGTGAGTGGGTGGGTGAGTGGGTGAGTGAGTGAGTGGGTGAGAAAGTGAGTGAGTGAGTGGGTGAGTGAGCGGGTGGTGGACCATCTTGAGCAGGGCGAGTTCGGAGAGGAGATCTCTCAGGTCAGAAGGTCGACTACACCCAACACCATCTGGTGAGTGACAAGGTGAGTGGGTGAGTGAGTGGGTGAGTGGGTGGGTGAGTGAGTGAGTGGGTGAGTGAGTGAGCGGGTGGTGGACCATCTTGAGCAGGGCGAGTTCGGAGAGGAGATCTCTCAGGTCAGAAGGTCGACTACACCCAACACCATCTGGTGAGTGACAAGGTGAGTGGGTGAGTGAGTGAGTGAGTGGGTGGGTGAGTGAGTGAGTGGGTGGGTGAGTGGGTGAGTGGGTGGGTGAGTGAGTGAGTGAGTGGGTGGGTGAGTGAGTGGGTGGGTGAGTGGGTGAATGAGTGAGTGGGTGGGTGAGTGAGTGGGTGAGTGAGTGAGTGAGTGGGTGAGAAAGTGAGTGGGTGGGTGAGTGGGTGAGTGGGTGAGTGAGTGGGAGGTGGACCATCTTGAGCAGGGCGAGTTCGGAGAGGAGATCTCGCAGGTCAGAAGGTCGACTACACCCAACACCATCTGGTGAGTGACAAGGTGAGTGGGTGAGTGAGTGAGTGGGTGGGTGAGTGGGTGGGTGAGTGAGTGAGTGGGTGAGTGAGTGAGTGGGTGGGTGAGTGAGTGGGTGGGTGAGTGGGTGAATGAGTGAGTGGGTGGGTGAGTGAGTGGGTGAGTGAGTGAGTGAGTGGGTGAGAAAGTGAGTGGGTGAGTGAGTGAGTGAGTGGGTGAGTGAGTGAGTGGGTGAGTGAGTGAGTGGTGGGTGGGTGAGTGAGTGAGTGAGTGGGTGAGTGAGTGAGTGGGTGGGTGAGTGAGTGGGTGAGTGGGTGAGTGGGTGAGTGAGTGGGAGGTGGACCATCTTGAGCAGGGCGAGTTCGGAGAGGAGATCTCGCAGGTCAGAAGGTCGACTACACCCAACACCATCTGGTGAGTGACAAGGTGAGTGGGTGAGTGAGTGGGTGAGTGAGTGGGTGGGTGAGTGGGTGAGTGAGTGGGTGGGTGAGTGAGTGAGTGAGTGGGTGGGTGGGTGAGTGAGTGAGTGAGTGAGTGGGTGAGTGAGTGGGTGAGTGGGTGGGTGAGTGGGTGAGTGAGTGAGTGGGTGGGTGAATGAGTGAGTGAGTGAGTGGGTGAGTGAGTGAGTGAGTGGGTGAGTGAGTGAGTGAGTGGGTGGGTGAGTGAGTGAGTGAGTGGGTGAGTGAGTGAGTGGGTGGGTGAGTGAGTGAGTGGAGTGGGTGAGTGAGTGAGTGGGTGAGTGGGTGAGTGAGTGGGCGGGTGGTGGACCATCTTGAGCAGGGCGAGTTCAGAGAGGAGATCTCTCAGGTCAGAAGGTCGACTACACCCAACACCATCTGGTGAGTGACAAGGTGAGTGGGTGAGTGGGTGAGTGGGTGAGTGAGTGAGTGAGCGGGTGGTGGACCATCTTGAGCAGGGCGAGTTCAGAGAGGAGATCTCGCAGGTCAGAAGGTCGACTACACCCAACACCATCTGGTGAGTGAGAAGGTGAGTGGGTGAGTGAGTGGTGAGTGAGTGGGTGAGTGAGTGGGTGAGTGAGTGGGTGAGTGAGTGGGTGAGTGACTGAGTGAGTGAGTGGGTGAGTGAGTGGGTGAGTGTGTGGGTGAGTGGGTGAGTGAGTGGGTGATTGAGTGAGTGGGTGAGTGAGTGAGTGAGTGGGTGAGTGAGTGAGTGAGTGGGTGAGTGAGTGGGTGGGTGAGTGAGTGGGTGAGTGAGTGGGTGGGTGGGTGAGTGGGTGGGTGGGTGAATGAGTGAGTGAGTGAGTGGGTGAGTGAGTGGGTGAGTGTGTGGGTGAGTGGGTGAGTGAGTGAGTGAGTGGGTGAGTGGGTGGGTGAGTGAGTGAGTGGGTGAGTGAGTGGGTGAGTGGGTGAGTGAGTGAGTGAGTGGGTGGGTGAGTGGGTGGGTGAGTGGGTGAGTGGGTGAGTGAGTGAGTGAGTGGGTGGGTGAGTGGGTGAGTGAGCGGGTGGTGGACCATCTTGAGCAG
>NW_027423084.1:5000-12500 GCF_048934315.1 Petromyzon marinus
CCGCTCACTCACTCACCCACTCACCCACTCACTCACTCACCCACTCACCACCGCTCACTCACTCACCCACTCACCCACTCACTCACCCACTCACTCACTCACCCACTCACTCACCCACTCACCCACTCACCACTCACTCACTCACCCACTCACTCACTCACTCACCCACTCACCCACTCACTCACCCACTCACCCACTCACTCACCCACTCACTCACCCACTCACTCACCCACTCACCCGCTCACCCACTCACTCACTCACTCACCCACTCACTCACTCACTCACCCACCCACTCACTCACTCACCCACTCACCCAGTCACCCACTCACTCACCCACTCACCCACTCACTCACCCCCACCCACTCACTCACCCACTCACCCACTCACCCACTCACTCACCCACTCACTCACCCACCCACTCACTCACCCACTCACTCACCCACTCACCCACTCACTCACCCACCCACTCACTCACCCACTCACTCACCCACTCACTCACCCACTCACTCACCCACTCACCCACTCACTCACTCACTCACTCACCCACTCACCCACTCACTCACTCACTCACCCACTCACCCACCCACTCACCCACCCACCTCACTCACCACTCACCCCACCCACCACCCACTCACCCACCCACTCACCCACTCACTCACCCACCCACTCACTCACTCACCCACTCACCCACTCACCCACTCACTCACCCACTCACTCACTCACCCACTCACCCACTCACTCACCCACTCACTCACCCACTCACTCACCCACTCACTCACTCACCCACTCACTCACCCACTCACCCACTCACTCACCCACTCACTCACCCACTCACTCACTCACTCACCCACCCACTCACCCACTCACTCACCCACTCACCCACTCACCTCACCCACTCACTCACCCACTCACTCACCCACTCACTCACCCACTCACCCACTCACTCACCCACTCACTCACTCACCCACTCACCCACTCACTCACCCACTCACTCACCCACTCACCCACCCACTCACTCACTCACCCACTCACCCACTCACCCACTCACTCACCCACTCACTCACTCACCCACTCACCCACTCACTCACCCACTCACTCACCCACTCACTCACCACCCACTCACTCACCCACTCACCCACTCACTCACCCACTCACTCACCCACTCACTCACTCACTCACCCCCCACTCACCCACTCACTCACCCACTCACCCACTCACTCACTCACCCACCCACCCACTCACTCACTCACCCACTCACCCCCCACTCACTCACCCACCCACCACCCACTCACTCACTCACCCACCCACTCACTCACCCACTCACCTCACCCACCCACTCACCCACCCACTCACTCCTCACCCACTTACTCACCCACTCACCCACTCACTCACCCACTCACTCACCCACTCACCCACTCACCCACCCACTCACTCAGCACCCACTTACTCACCCACTCACCCACTCACTCACCCACTCACTCACCCACTCACCCACTCACTCACTCACTCACCCACTCACTCACTCACCCATCCACCCATTCACCCACTCACTCACCCACCCACTCACTCACCCACTCACACACTCACTCACCCACTCACTCAGTCACTCACCCACTCACCACTCACTCACTCACTCACCCACCCACCCCACTCACTCACCCACTCACCCACCCACCCACACACTCACTCACTCACCCACTCACTCACCCACTCACTCACTAACCCACCCACCCACTCAGTCACTCACTCACTCAGACACTCACCCACTCACTCACTCAGACACTCATCCACGCACTCACTCACCCACCCACTCACCCACTCACTCACCCACTCACCACCGCTCACTCACTCACCCACTCACCCACTCACCCACCCACCCACGCACTCACCCACCCACTCACTCACTCACCCACTCACTCACTCACTCACCCACCCACCCACTCACTCACTCACCCACTCACTCACTCACTCACTCACCCACTCACCCACTCACCCACCCACTCACCCACCCACTCACCCAGCCACTCACCCACTCACTCACCCACTCACCCACTCACCCACTCACCCACCCACCCACCCACTCACCCACCCACTCACTCACTCACCCACTCACTCACTCACTCACCCACTCACCCACTCACCCACCCACTCACCCACCCACTCACGCAGCCACTCACCCACTCACTCACCCACTCACCCACTCACCCACTCACCCACCCACCCACCCACTCACCCACTCACTCACTCACTCACCCACTCACCCACTCACTCACCCACTCACTCACCCACTCACTCACCCACTCACCCACTCACTCACCCACCCACCCACCCACTCACTCACTCACTCACTCACCCACCCACTCACTCACCCACCCACTCACCCACTCACTCACTCACTCACCCACTCACTCAATCACTCATTCACTCACTCACTCACCCACTCACTCACCCACTCACTCACTCACCCACTCACTCACTCACCCACTCACTCACTCAGTCACTCACTCAGTCACTCACCCACTCACCCACTCACCCACTCACTCACCAACTCACTCACTCACCCACTCACTCACTCACCCACTCATTCACTCACTCACCCACTCACTCACTCACCCACTCACCCACTCACTCACTCACTCACCCACTCACCCACTCACTCACCCACTCACCCACCCACTCACTCACCCACTCACTCACTCAGTCACTCACTCACTCAGTCACTCACTCACTCACTCACCCACTCACTCACCCACTCACTCACCCACTCACTCACCCACTCACTCACCCACCCACTCACCCACTCACTCACCCACTCACTCACCCACCCACCCACCCACTCACTCACCCACCCACCCACTCAGTCACTCACCCACCCACTCACTCACTCACCCACTCACCCACTCACTCACTCACCCACTCACTCACCCACTCACTCACCCACTCACTCACTCACCCACTCACCCACTCACTCACCAACTCACTCACTCACCCACTCACTCACTCACCCACTCATTCACTCACTCACCCACTCACTCACTCACCCACTCACCCACTCACTCACTCACTCACCCACTCACTCACTCACCCACTCACCCACCCACTCACCCACCCACTCACCCACCCACTCACCCACTCACCCACCCACTCACTCACCCACTCACTCACCCACTCACCACCGCTCACTCACTCACCCACTCACCCACTCACTCACTCACCCACTCACCACCGCTCACTCACTCACCCACTCACCCACTCACTCACCCACTCACTCACTCACCCACTCACTCACCCACTCACCCACTCACCCACTCACTCACTCACCCACTCACTCACTCACTCACCCACTCACCCACTCACTCACCCACTCACCCACTCACTCACCCACTCACTCACCCACTCACTCACCCACTCACCCGCTCACCCACTCACTCACTCACTCACCCACTCACTCACTCACTCACCCACCCACTCACTCACTCACCCACTCACCCAGTCACCCACTCACTCACCCACTCACCCACTCACTCACCCACCCACTCACTCACCCACTCACCCACTCACCCACTCACACCCACTCACTCACCCACCCACTCACTCACCCACTCACTCACCCACTCACCCACTCACTCACCCACCCACTCACTCACCCACTCACTCACCCACTCACTCACCCACTCACTCACCCACTCACCCACTCACTCACTCACTCACCCACTCACCCACTCACTCACTCATTCACCCACTCACCCACCCACTCACCCACCCACTCACTCACCTCACCCACTCACCCACTCACCCACTCACTCACTCACTCACCCACTCACCCACCCACTCACCCACTCACCCACTCACTCACCCACTCACTCACCCACTCACTCACCCACTCACTCACTCACCCACTCACCCACTCACCCACTCACTCACCCACTCACTCACTCACCCACTCACCCACTCACTCACCCACTCACTCACCCACTCACTCACCCACTCACTCACTCACCCACTCACTCACCCACTCACCCACTCACTCACCCACTCACCCACTCACTCACCCACTCACTCACCCACTCACTCACTCACTCACCCACCCACTCACCCACTCACTCACCCACTCACCCACTCACTCACCCACTCACTCACCCACTCACTCACCCACTCACTCACCCACTCACCCACTCACTCACCCACTCACTCACTCACCCACTCACCCACTCACTCACCCACTCACTCACCCACTCACCCACCCACTCACTCACTCACCCACTCACCCACTCACCCACTCACTCACCCACTCACTCACTCACCCACTCACCCACTCACTCACCCACTCACTCACCCACTCACTCACTCACCCACTCACTCACCCACTCACCCACTCACTCACCCACTCACTCACCCACTCACTCACTCACTCACCCACCCACTCACCCACTCACTCACCCACTCACCCACTCACTCACTCACCCACCCACCCACTCACTCACTCACCCACTCACCCACTCACTCACTCACCCACCCACTCACCCACTCACTCACTCACCACCCACTCACTCACCCACTCACTCACCCACCCACTCACCCACCCACTCACTCACTCACCCACTTACTCACCCACTCACCCACTCACTCACCCACTCACTCACCCACTCACCCACTCACCCACCCACTCACTCAGCACCCACTTACTCACCCACTCACCCACCACTCACCCACTCACTCACCCACTCACCCACTCACTCACTCACTCACCCACTCACTCACTCACCCATCCACCCATTCACCCACTCACTCACCCACCCACTCACTCACCCACTCACACACTCACTCACCCACTCACTCAGTCACTCACCCACTCAACCACTCACTCACTCACCCACCCACCCACTCACTCACCCACTCACCCACCCACCCACACACTCACTCACTCACCCACTCACTCACCCACTCACTCACTAACCCACCCACCCACTCAGTCACTCACTCACTCAGACACTCACCCACTCACTCACTCAGACACTCATCCACGCACTCACTCACCCACCCACTCACCCACTCACTCACCCACTCACCACCGCTCACTCACTCACCCACTCACCCACTCACCCACCCACCCACGCACTCACCCACCCACTCACTCACTCACCCACTCACTCACTCACTCACCCACCCACCCACTCACTCACTCACCCACTCACTCACTCACTCACTCACCCACTCACCCACTCACCCACCCACGCACCCACCCACTCACCCAGCCACTCACCCACTCACTCACCCACTCACCCACTCACCCACCCACCCACCCACTCACCCACCCACTCACTCACTCACCCACTCACTCACTCACTCACCCACTCACCCACTCACCCACCCACTCACCCACCCACTCACGCAGCCACTCACCCACTCACTCACCCACTCACCCACTCACCCACTCACCCACCCACCCACCCACTCACCCACTCACTCACTCACTCACCCACTCACCCACTCACTCACCCACTCACTCACCCACTCACTCACCCACTCACCCACTCACTCACCCACCCACCCACCCACTCACTCACTCACTCACTCACTCACCCACCCACTCACTCACCCACCCACTCACCCACTCACTCACTCACTCACCCACTCACTCAATCACTCAATCACTCACTCACTCACCCACTCACCCACTCACCCACTCACTCACCCACTCACCCACTCACTCACTCACTCACCCACTCACCCACTCACCCACCCACTCACTCACCCACCCACCCACTCACTCACTCACTCGCCCACTCACCCACTCACTCACTCACTCACCCACTCACTCACTCACTCACCCACTCACCCACCTGCTCACTCACTCACCCACTCACTCACCCACTCACTCACTCACCCACTCACCCACTCACCCACTCACTCACTCACTCACCCACCCACTCACTCACCCACTTACTCACCCACTCACCCACTCACTCACCCACTCACTCACCCACTCACTCACCCACCCACTCACCCACTCACTCACTCACCCACCCACTCACTCACTCACCCACCCACTCACCCACTCACTCACCCACTCACTCACCCACTCACTCACTCACCCACTCACTCACTCACTCACCCACCCACTCACTCACCCACTTACTCACCCACTCACCCACTCACTCACCCACTCACTCACCCACTCACTCACCCACCCACTCACCCACTCACTCACTCACCCACCCACTCACTCACTCACCCACCCACTCACCCACTCACTCACCCACTCACTCACCCACTCACTCACTCACTCACCCACCCACTCACCCACTCACTCACCCACTCACCCACTCACTCACTCACCCACCCACCCACTCACTCACTCACCCACTCACCCACTCACTCACTCACCCACCCACTCACCCACTCACTCACTCACCCACCCACTCACTCACCCACTCACTCACCCACCCACTCACCCACCCACTCACTCACTCACCCACTTACTCACCCACTCACCCACTCACTCACCCACTCACTCACCCACTCACCCACTCACTCACTCACTCACCCACTCACTCACTCACCCATCCACCCATTCACCCACTCACTCACCCACCCACTCACTCACCCACTCACACACTCACTCACCCACTCACTCAGTCACTCACCCACTCAACCACTCACTCACTCACTCACCCACCCACCCACTCACTCACCCACTCACCCACCCACCCACTCACCCACTCACTCACCCACTCACTCACTAACCCACCCACCCACTCAGTCACTCACTCACTCAGACACTCACCCACTCACTCACTCAGACACTCATCCACGCACTCACTCACCCACCCACTCACCCACTCACTCACCCACTCACCACCGCTCACTCACTCACCCACTCACCCACTCACCCACCCACCCACGCACTCACCCACCCACTCACTCACTCACCCACTCACTCACTCACTCACCCACCCACCCACTCACTCACTCACCCACTCACTCACTCACCCACTCACCCACTCACCCACCCACTCACCCACCCACTCACCCAGCCACTCACCCACTCACTCACCCACTCACCCACTCACCCACTCACCCACCCACCCACCCACTCACCCACCCACTCACTCACTCACCCACTCACTCACTCACTCACCCACCCACTCACCCACTCACCCACTCACTCACTCACTCACCCACTCACCCACTCACTCACCCACTCACTCACCCACTCACTCACCCACTCACTCACCCACCCACCCACCCACTCACTCACTCACTCACCCACCCACTCACTCACCCACCCACTCACCCACTCACTCACTCACTCACCCACTCACTCAATCACTCAATCACTCACTCACTCACCCACTCACCCACTCACTCACCCACTCACCCACTCACTCACTCACTCACCCACTCACCCACCCACTCACTCACCCACCCACCCACTCACTCACTCACTCACTCGCCCACTCACCCACTCACTCACTCACTCACCCACTCACTCACTCA
>NW_027423084.1:17500-104175 GCF_048934315.1 Petromyzon marinus
GTTGTTGTTGATGATGTTGTTGATGTTGACATCACAGGAAGAACTGATCCCACGCCTAGTCACATCTCCCGAACGAGGATCTGACTTACACCCTGACACTCTGTTGTTGATGTTGTTGTTGATGATGATGTTGATGTTGTTGTTGATGATGATGTTGATGATGTTGATGATGTTGATGATGTTGATGATGTTGATGATGTTGTTGTTGATGATGTTGATGATGTTGACATCACAGGAAGAACTAGTCCCACGCCTAGTCACATCTCCCGAACGAGGATCTGACTTACACCCTGACACTCTGTTGTTGATGTTGTTGTTGATGTTGTTGATGTTGATGTTGACATCACAGGAAGAACTAATCCCACGCCTAGTCACATCTCCTGAACGAGGATCTGACTTACACCCTGACACTCTGTTGTTGATGTTGTTGTTGTTGTTGATGATGTTGTTGTTGATGTTGTTGTTGTTGATGTTGATGATGTTGTTGATGATGTTGACATCACAGGAAGAACTAGTCTCACGCCTAGTCACATCTCCTGAACGAGGATCTGACTTACACCCTGACACTCTGTTGTTGATGTTGTTGATGTTGTTGTTGATGTTGTTGTTGATGTTGTTGATGATGTTGTTGATGTTGACATCACAGGAAGAACTAATCCCACGCCTGGTCACATCTCCTGAGAGAGGATCTGACTTACACCCTGACACGCTGTTGGCGAGCCGCCTGCAAGTACGAGCAGAGGCTCAAGAAGGTTCGGGACAAATAATAATAATAATACTACTACTCACCATCACTACTCACCACTACACTCACCACTACACTCACCACTACTACTCACCATTAGTACTCACCACTACACTCACCACTACACTCACCACTACACTCACCATTACTCACCACTACACTCACCATTACTCACCACTACACTCACCATTACTCACCACTACACTCACCATTACTACTCACCATCACTCACCATTATTACTCACCACTACACTCACCATTAATACTCACCACTACTCACCACCACTCCTCACCATCACTACTCACCACTACTCACCACTACTACACTCACCACTACTCACCACTACACTCACCACTACACTCACCACTACACTCACCACTACACTCACCACTACACTCACCACTACACTCACCACTACTCACCACTACACTCACCACTACACTCACCACTACACTCACCACTACACTCACCACTACACTCACCACTACTCACCACTACACTCACCACTACACTCACCACTACTCACCACTACACTCACCACTACTCACCACTACACTCACCACCACTACACTCACCACTACACTCACCACTACACTCACCACTACTCACCACTACACTCACCACTACTCACCACTACACTCACCACTACACTCACCACTACTCACCACTACTCACCACTACACTCACCACTACTCACCACCACTACACTCACCACTACACTCACCACTACTCACCACTACACTCACCACTACTCACCACTACTCACCACCACTACACTCACTCTTCCTCTGTCTCTCTCTGTCCCTCTCTGTCTCTCTCTGTGTGTCTCTCTGTGTCTCTCTGTCTCTGTGTCTGTGTCTCTCTGTGTCTCTGTGTGTCTGTGTCTGTGTGTGTGTCTGTGTGTGTGTCTCTGTGTGTGTCTGTGTCTCTCTCTGTGTGTCTGTGTGTGTGTGTGTCTGTCTGTGTGTGTGTGTCTGTCTGTGTGTGTGTCTGTCTGTGTGTGTGTGTGTCTGTGTGTGTCTATGTGTGTGTCTGCCTCTGTGTGTGTCTCTCTCTGTATCTCTGTCTCTGTGTCTCTGTGTGTGTGTGTCTGTCCGTGTGTGTGTCTCTGTGTGTGTGTCTCTGTCTGTGTGTGTCTCTGTCTCTGTGTGTGTGTCTGTCTGTGTGTGTGTGTCTCTGTGTGTCTCTCTCTCCATGTCTCTGTGTCTATGTGTGTCTTTCTGTATCTCTCTGTGTCTCTGTGTGTCTGTGTCTCTCTCTCTCTGTGTCTCTCTGTGTGTCTCTCTGTGTCTCTCTCTGTGTGTCTCTCTGTGTCTCTCTCTGTGTCTCTGTGTCTCTCTGTGTGTCTGTATGTCTGTGTGTGTCTCTCTGTGTCTCTCTGTGTCTCTGTGTGTGTCTGTATGTCTGTGTGTCTATGTGTGTCTCTGTGTCTCTGTGTGTGTCTGTATGTCTGTGTGTCTATGTGTGTCTCTGTGTCTCTGTGTCTCTGTATGTCTGTGTGTCTGTGTGTCTCTGTGTCTCTGTGTCTCTGTCTCTCTGTGTCTCTCTCTCTCTGTCTCTTTGTCTCTCTGTGTCTCTGTGTCTTTGTCTCTGTGTCTCTGTGTCTCTGTGTCTCTGTGTGTCTATGTGTCTATGTGTCTCTGTCTCTCCTTGTCTGTGTCTCCGTGTGTCTATGTGTCTCTGTCTCTCTGTGTCTCTGTGTGTCTGTGTGTCTATGTGTGTCTCTGTGTCTGTGTCTCTCTCTGTCTCTCTCTGTGTCTCTCTGTGTCTGTGTCTATGTGTCTCTGTGTCTCTGTGTCTCTGTGTGTGTCTGTGTGTCTAATTGTGTCTCTGTGTCTCTGTGTGTGTCTGTATGTCTGTGTGTCTGTGTGTCTATGTGTCTGTGTCTCTGTGTGTCTCTGTGTCTCTGTGTGTCTGTGTGCCTCTGTGTGTCTGTGTCTCTGTGTCTCTCTCTGTGTCTCTGTGTGTCTGTGTCTCTGTGTGTGTCTGTATGTCTGTGTGTCTATGTGTGTCTCTGTCTCTCTCTGTGTCTGTGTCTCTGTGTGTCTGTCTGTGTGTCTCTGTGTCTCTATGTCTGTGTGTCTATGTGTGTCTCTGTCTCTCTCTGTCACTGTGTCTCTGTGTCTGTCTCTCTGTGTGTCTGTGTCTGTATGTCTGTGTGTCTCTGTCTCTCTCTGTCTCTCTGTGTCTGTGTCTCTGTGTCTCTGTCTCTCTGTGTCTCTCTATGTGTGTCTCTGTGTCTCTGTGTCTGTCTGTGTCTCTGTGTCTCTGTCTCTCTGTGTGTCTGTCTCTCTGTGTCTCTGTCTCTCTCTGTGTGTCTCTCTCTCTCTGTCTCTCTCTCTGTGTCTCTGTGTGTCTCTGTCTCTCTGTGTGTCTATGTGTATCTGTCTCTCTCTGTTCTTTCTCTGTATGTCTGTGTGTCTATATCTCTGTCTCTGTGTCTCTCTCTGTGTCTGTCTGTCTGTGTGTCTATGTCTCTGTCTCTGTGTCTCTGTATGTCTGTGTGTCTATGTCTCTGTCTCTGTGTCTCTCTCTGTGTCTCTCTCTGTATGTCTGTGTGTCTATGTCTCTGTCTCTGTGTCTCTCTCTGTATCTCTCTGTCTGTCTGTGTGTCTATGTCTCTGTCTCTGTGTCTCTCTCTGTATGTCTGTGTGTCTATGTCTCTGTCTCTGTGTCTCTCTCTGTGTCTCTCTCTGTGTCTCTCTCTGTCTGTCTGTGTGTCTATGTCTCTGTCTCTGTGTCTCTCTCTGTATGTCTGTGTGTCTATGTCTCTGTCTCTGTGTCTCTCTCTGTGTCTCTCTCTCTGTGTCTCTCTCTGTCTGTCTGTGTGTCTATGTCTCTGTCTCTGTGTCTCTCTCTGTATGTCTGTGTGTCTATGTCTCTGTCTCTGTGTCTCTCTCTGTGTCTGTGTGTCTATGTCTCTGTCTCTGTGTCTCTCTCTGTGTCTCTCTGTGTGTCTGTATCTCTGTGTCTCTGTGTCTCTGTCTCTCTGTGTATGTGTCTCTCTGTCTCTCTCTGTATGTCTGTGTGTCTATGTCTCTGTCTCTGTGTCTCTCTCTGTGTCTCTCTCTGTATGTCTGTGTCTCTCTGTCTCTCTCTCTGTGTCTCTCTCTGTATGTCTGTGTGTCTATGTGTCTCTGTCTCTGTGTCTCTGTGTCTCTCTCTGTGTCTCTCTCTGTCTGTCTGTGTGTCTATGTCTCTCTCTCTGTGTCTCTCTCTGTATGTCTGTGTGTCTATGTCTCTGTCTCTGTGTCTCTCTCTGTGTCTCTCTCTCTGTGTCTCTCTCTGTCTGTCTGTGTGTCTATGTCTCTGTCTCTGTGTCTCTCTCTGTATGTCTGTGTGTCTATGTCTCTGTCTCTGTGTCTCTCTCTGTATGTCTGTGTGTCTATGTCTCTGTCTCTGTGTCTCTCTCTGTGTCTCTCTGTGTGTCTGTATCTCTGTGTCTCTGTGTCTCTGTCTCTCTGTGTATGTGTCTCTCTGTCTCTCTCTGTATGTCTGTGTGTCTATGTCTCTGTCTCTGTGTCTCTCTCTGTGTCTCTCTCTGTATGTCTGTGTCTCTCTGTCTCTCTCTCTGTGTCTCTCTCTGTATGTCTGTGTGTCTATGTGTCTCTGTCTCTGTGTCTCTCTCTGTGTCTCTCTCTGTCTGTCTGTGTGTCTATGTCTCTCTCTCTGTGTCTCTCTCTGTATGTCTGTGTGTCTATGTCTCTGTCTCTGTGTCTCTCTCTGTGTCTCTCTCTGTGTCTCTCTCTGTCTGTCTGTGTGTCTATGTCTCTGTCTCTGTGTCTCTCTCTGTATGTCTGTGTGTCTATGTCTCTGTCTCTGTGTCTCTCTCTGTGTCTCTCTCTCTGTGTCTCTCTCTGTCTGTCTGTGTGTCTATGTCTCTGTCTCTGTGTCTCTCTCTGTATGTCTGTGTGTCTATGTCTCTGTCTCTGTATCTCTCTCTGTGTCTGTGTGTCTATGTCTCTGTCTCTGTGTCTCTCTCTGTGTCTCTCTGTGTGTCTGTATCTCTGTGTCTCTGTGTCTCTGTCTCTCTGTGTATGTGTCTCTCTGTCTCTCTCTGTATGTCTGTGTGTCTATGTCTCTGTCTCTGTGTCTCTCTCTGTGTCTCTCTCTGTATGTCTGTGTCTCTCTGTCTCTCTCTCTGTGTCTCTCTCTGTATGTCTGTGTGTCTATGTGTCTCTGTCTCTGTGTCTCTGTGTCTCTCTCTGTATGTCTACAGTGACGGTTGCACGTGCTCTGGAGTTGGGACACGCTCCCGGCCTACTCACAGGGCTTTGCAAGGACACGGCGGCCATTTTCAAAATGGCGGGTGAGTCGCTACTTCTGTGTGTGTCTGTGTGTGTGTCTGTGTGTGTGTGTGTCTGTGTGTGTGTGTGTGTCTGTGTATGTGTGTGTGTGTCTGTGTGTGTGTCTGTGTGTGTGTCTGTGTGTGTCTGTGTGTGTGTCTGTGTGTGTGTCTGTGTGTGTGTGTGTCTGTGTGTGTGTGTCTGTGTGTGTGTGTGTGTGTGTCTGTGTGTGTGTGTGTGTCTGTGTGTGTGTCTGTGTGTGTGTGTGTCTGTGTGTCTGTGTGTGTGTGTCTGTGTGTGTGTCTGTGTATGTGTCTGTGTGTGTCTGTGTGTGTGTCTGTGTGTGTCTGTGTGTCTGTGTGTGTGTGTCAAAACAACCCCCTACCTCCTCGCGGTGCCGGACGGGCAACTCTGTCGTGGACAGCGCTGTGGGGGGAGATCCAATTTTGATTGGCTCCTCCCCTCATGGCATATGTGTCCACCACAGGGGCTAAACGGGGGCTCTGGACGGGTGCGAGGGGCTGGTAACCCCTCCACCTTCAATTAATTACCACGAAACTACGAATGAAATATGTAACAACTAAGCTTGTGCCGGAGGCCCCGGGGGGCCAGGCGTCTATGACGTCTCCTGGCCAAACCCCAATTGGCGGAGCCAGGAGATTGAATACCTACCCTCGGGGCTACTCCAGAAACAACGAAAAGCCACTACGGTTGGCCACGTGGAATGTTCGAACGCTCACTGCAGAGGAGAGGCTGCCACTCCTCTGTCGGGAGCTGGACCGGTACCGCCTGGATCTATGCGGCATTCAGGAGGTCCGGTGGACCGGCTCTGGCTCCTGCCACCATGAGGGGTGGACAGTCCTCTACTCGGGGCAGCAGACTGCCAAACAACAGGGTGTGGGTCTTCTTTTGAACAAAAGAATGAAGGGGGCGTGGGAGCGTGGCGGTGAGGTGTGGGAAGCTGTAAGCCCCAGGCTACTTTGGGCTCGCCTTCCCATCAACCGGAGGCGAGGAATGGTGGTCGTGGTTACTTATGCCCCCACCGAAGATGAACATCCGTGGAGGGATGCAGGCAAAGCCGATGAGTCAGATGCCTTCTATGACCTCCTGTCACAGGTGCTGGCTAAAGTGGCCCCTCGGGATAGAGTCATCATGTTGGGTGACTTCAATGCCCGAGTTGGTCATGATACTGGCACCTGGTCTGGAGTGATTGGAGGGCATGGGCCAGATCAGCTCAATAACAACGGTAGGAGGCTGCTAGATTTTTGTGCAGCCCATGGGCTTGTAATTACCAACACGCTGTTCCGGCATCGGCGCATCCACACAACATCATGGATGCATGCCGGGTCCAAGCAAGAACATCTGCTGGACTACATAGTGACGGACCAGCGAATGCGAGCCCATGTCCTTGACACCAGGACATACCGTGGAGCTGATCTGCCCTCTGACCATCGACTAGTCATCTGTAAGATGCGCCTGCCATTCTTCCACTCCGGTGGTGGGTGTACACCCAGGACCCCATTCCAACCTAAAGTGGCCTGGTCTCAGTTATCTGATGAAAGTTGCAAGCGAGAATTTCATCATCGCTTGCGGCTGGGATTGGCATCGTCCCCGACTCCTCCTGATGTCGAGGGTAAATGGGCGAGGTTTAGGACTGTGACTCATGCAGCTACAATGGCTGCTTTGGGTACGCGGTCCAGACCTCCCCAGACACCCTGGATGACAGAGGAGTTGTTCAGGATGGTTGAGAAAAAGCGACAGGCCCACTGTCATCGGCTACAGAATCCCACGTCAGAGAATGAGGAGGCTTACCGCAGCCTTCGCTCGGAGGTTCGGAGAGCCGTGAGGCGCTGCAAGGATGGGTGGTGGTCGCGGGTTGCTGAGGAGATGGAGTCTGCCTCAGTGGCCCGTGATCACAAATCTCTATTTAACTCCATCAAAAAAGTAACCTGCAGCGCCACACCTATTACCATCATTAGGGGAAAAAACGGTGATCCAATTTCCGACCCCCAGGAACAGGTTCGCAGATTTGCTGAGCATTTCTGTGAGGTCCTGGGGGAGGGAAAATCCCTCAGCCAGGAAAACATCGTGGCACAAAGTGAGGATGACCCTGCTGAGGCTGCGGTGCCTCAAATATTGGATGAAGTCACCCCCTGTGAGTGGCTGGCTGAGGTGCCATCTGCTGAGGAAGTATTGAAGGCGATCCGGAGTCTGAGACCAGGAAAGGCAGCGGGCAGAGATGATCTCCCAAGCGAAATGCTGAGGGAGGGTGGCGTTTGTGCACAGACTGCCCTATATGACATCATAACAACAGTCTGGACCACTGGACGGGTTCCGCAGGATTGGAAGGATGCCCTGGTGGTCCCCCTTTTTAAGAAGGGGGACCGCACAGACTGTAACAACTACAGGGGCATCTCACTCCTCAGTGTGCCGGGAAAGGTCCTGGCAAGGATTATTCAGCATCGCCTTGCCAGGCACGCCGAGGAGAGGCTTGCGGAGCCCCAATGCGGTTTCAGGAAAGGGCGGTCCTGCACAGATGCCATATTTTCTGTCCGTCTGCTACAGCAGAGGTGTAGGGAATTCCAACAAGACCTACATCTCTGCTTTATTGACCTGGTCAAGGCCTATGATACCATCAGTAGGCCTGGGCTCTGGGTCGTTCTTCGTGCTTTTGGAGTACCTGACCCTCTGCTCACGATCATTAAGGACCTTCATGATGGTGAGCGGGCCCGGGTAAAACTACGTGGCCGGGAGTCAGAGCCATTCCCTGTACACCTTGGGGTGCGACAGGGATGTCCTTTGGCTCCCACATTATTTAACATCTATTTTGACCACGTAGTTCGTGAAGCCTTCAATAGCTGTACCGGGGGAATCTCCATATGGTACAGATATAATGGGAGGCTAATCGATGCCCGGGTGCGGTCAAGGGATGGCTCCCTATTGCTCAACCACGTTATGTATGCTGATGACTTGGTAATAGCTGCTCAGTCAGAGGAGGAGTTGGAGACGCTGCTGCTGAGACTGGAGCATGCCACTAAGAGGTGGGGCCTTACCATCAGCCCCACCAAAACTAAGCACCTGCCTGGGTATTTTGTACCATCGGACACTCCACCACCACAACTCCCAATCGGTGATGGGGCAGTTGTGGAGAGAGTGGAGAGTTTCCCATACCTGGGCAGTGTGCTTATGACTGGCTCCAGTTTAACAGCAGAGGTCTCACTCCGAATCAGTCGAGCGGCAATATCTTTTAATCGGTTGCGTAACGCTGTGTGGAAGCTACCTGGTCTGTCGCTCCGCACTAAGCTTCAGGTCTTCTCGGCCACGGTCATTCCCTCCCTTCTCTATGCTTGCGAAACGTGGACCCCCCTAATGGAACATCTTCGCCGGTTAGAAACATTTAGGCTGGCCTGCCTACGATCCATCCTGGGTTTAACCAGACTGGATTGTGTGAGGAGCTCACAAATCCTTGAAAGATCTGGGCAGGGTCCCATCGGTGAGCTCCTCCGGCAGGCAAGGCTGCGATGGCTGGGTCATGTAGCCCGCATGCCCAGCCACCGCATGCCGAAACAGCTTTTGTTTGGCCGGATTGAGGGGGCTAAGCGGGCGCGGCACGGGCTAGAGAAGAGATGGAGTGATGTGGTACAGGAGGACGTGGAGCTGAGTGGACTTGCCGATGACTGGTACCAGCGGTGTCAAGATCGGCCTCTGTGGAGGAGGCTCGTGAAGGATGCTACTGGGCAGTTGGAGGCAGTCGCCCTCCAACAACAACGGAGGGCGGAGGAGCGACGCTCACAACAGCGAGCGGAGCGCCGGGTGGCTAAAGCACAGCAGGTTGGCACAGTAGGGGGCACAGGTGGTGCATCAGCCAGTCATCTCAGTCAGTCGACCCGTGGCACCTGCTGGGTCTGCCCCGTGACCTCCTGCCAGCGGGCGTTCGACACTTCACGTGGCCTCAGGGTGCACATAGCCTGGCACAAGCGTCGTGGTGACGTCACCGCCACTTAGTGGCGAATGGCGGTTGTTGTTGTTGTGTGTCTGTGTGTGTCTGTGTGTGTCTAACTGTGTGTCTGTGTGTGTGTCTGTGTGTCTGTGTGTGTGTGTCTGTGTGTGTGTCTGTGTGTGTGTGTCTGTGTGTGTGTCTGTGTGTGTGTGTGTGTCTGTGTGTATGTGTGTGTCTGTGTGTGTGTGTCTGTGTGTGTGTGTGTCTGTGTGTGTGTGTGTCTGTGTGTGTGTGTGTCTGTGTGTGTGTCTATGTGTGTGTGTCTGTGTGTCTGTGTCTGTGTGTCTGTGTCTGTGTGTGTGTCTGTGTGTGTGTCTGTGTGTGTCTGTGTGTGTCTGTGTGTGTGTGTATAGACTCCCTCTGTGTCTGTGTGTGTGTGTGTGTGTCTGTGTGTGTGTCTGTCCGGCAAAACAACCCCCTACCTCCTCGCGGTGCCGGACGGGCAACTCTGTCGTGGACAGCGCTGTGGGGGGAGATCCTATTTTGATTGGCTCCTCCCCTCATGGCATATGTGTCCACCACAGGGGCTAAACGGGGGCTCTGGACGGGTGCGAGGGGCTGGTAACCCCTCCACCTTCAATTAATTACCACGAAACTACGAATTAAACTGAAATATGTAACAACTAAGCTTGTGCCGGAGGCCCCGGGGGGCCAGGCGTCTATGACGTCTCCTGGCCAAACCCCAATTGGCGGAGCCAGGAGATTGAATACCTACCCTCGGGGCTACTCCAGAAACAACGAAAAGCCACTACGGTTGGCCACGTGGAATGTTCGAACGCTCACTGCAGAGGAGAGGCTGCCACTCCTCTGTCGGGAGCTGGACCGGTACCGCCTGGATCTATGCGGCATTCAGGAGGTCCGGTGGACCGGCTCTGGCTCCTGCCACCATGAGGGGTGGACAGTCCTCTACTCGGGGCAGCAGACTGCCAAACAACAGGGTGTGGGTCTTCTTTTGAACAAAAGAATGAAGGGGGCGTGGGAGCGTGGCGGTGAGGTGTGGGAAGCTGTAAGCCCCAGGCTACTTTGGGCTCGCCTTCCCATCAACCGGAGGCGAGGAATGGTGGTCGTGGTTACTTATGCCCCCACCGAAGATGAACATCCGTGGAGGGATGCAGGCAAAGCCGATGAGTCAGATGCCTTCTATGACCTCCTGTCACAGGTGCTGGCTAAAGTGGCCCCTCGGGATAGAGTCATCATGTTGGGTGACTTCAATGCCCGAGTTGGTCATGATACTGGCACCTGGTCTGGAGTGATTGGAGGGCATGGGCCAGATCAGCTCAATAACAACGGTAGGAGGCTGCTAGATTTTTGTGCAGCCCATGGGCTTGTAATTACCAACACGCTGTTCCGGCATCGGCGCATCCACACAACATCATGGATGCATGCCGGGTCCAAGCAAGAACATCTGCTGGACTACATAGTGACGGACCAGCGAATGCGAGCCCATGTCCTTGACACCAGGACCTACCGTGGAGCTGATCTGCCCTCTGACCATCGACTAGTCATCTGTAAGATGCGCCTGCCATTCTTCCACTCCGGTGGTGGGTGTACACCCAGGACCCCATTCCAACCTAAAGTGGCCTGGTCTCAGTTATCTGATGAAAGTTGCAAGCGAGAATTTCATCATCGCTTGCGGCTGGGATTGGCATCGTCCCCGACTCCTCCTGATGTCGAGGGTAAATGGGCGAGGTTTAGGACTGTGACTCATGCAGCTGCAATGGCTGCTTTGGGTACGCGGTCCAGACCTCCCCAGACACCCTGGATGACAGAGGAGTTGTTCACGATGGTTGAGAAAAAGCGACAGGCCCACTGTCATCGGCTACAGAATCCCACGTCAGAGAATGAGGAGGCTTACCGCAGCCTTCGCTCGGAGGTTCGGAGAGCCGTGAGGCGCTGCAAGGATGGGTGGTGGTCGCGGGTTGCTGAGGAGATGGAGTCTGCCTCAGTGGCCCGTGATCACAAATCTCTATTTAACTCCATCAAAAAAGTAACCTGCAGCGCCACACCTATTACCATCATTAGGGGAAAAAACGGTGATCCAATTTCCGACCCCCAGGAACAGGTTCGCAGATTTGCTGAGCATTTCTGTGAGGTCCTGGGGGAGGGAAAATCCCTCAGCCAGGAAAACATCGTGGCACAAAGTGAGGATGACCCTGCTGAGGCTGCGGTGCCTCAAATATTGGATGAAGTCACCCCCTGTGAGTGGCTGGCTGAGGTGCCATCTGCTGAGGAAGTATTGAAGGCGATCCGGAGTCTGAGACCAGGAAAGGCAGCGGGCAGAGATGATCTCCCAAGCGAAATGCTGAGGGAGGGTGGCGTTTGTGCACAGACTGCCCTATATGACATCATAACAACAGTCTGGACCACTGGACGGGTTCCGCAGGATTGGAAGGATGCCCTGGTGGTCCCCCTTTTTAAGAAGGGGGACCGCACAGACTGTAACAACTACAGGGGCATCTCACTCCTCAGTGTGCCGGGAAAGGTCCTGGCAAGGATTATTCAGCATCGCCTTGCCAGGCACGCTGAGGAGAGGCTTGCGGAGCCCCAATGCGGTTTCAGGAAAGGGCGGTCCTGCACAGATGCCATATTTTCTGTCCGTCTGCTACAGCAGAGGTGTAGGGAATTCCAACAAGACCTACATCTCTGCTTTATTGACCTGGTCAAGGCCTATGATACCATCAGTAGGCCTGGGCTCTGGGTCGTTCTTCGTGCTTTTGGAGTACCTGACCCTCTGCTCACGATCATTAAGGACCTTCATGATGGTGAGCGGGCCCGGGTAAAACTACGTGGCCGGGAGTCAGAGCCATTCCCTGTACACCTTGGGGTGCGACAGGGATGTCCTCTGGCTCCCACATTATTTAACATCTATTTTGACCACGTAGTTCGTGAAGCCTTCAATAGCTGTACCGGGGGAATCTCCATATGGTACAGATATAATGGGAGGCTAATCGATGCCCGGGTGCGGTCAAGGGATGGCTCCCTATTGCTCAACCACGTTATGTATGCTGATGACTTGGTAATAGCTGCTCAGTCAGAGGAGGAGTTGGAGACGCTGCTGCTGAGACTGGAGCGTGCCACTAAGAGGTGGGGCCTTACCATCAGCCCCACCAAAACTAAGCACCTGCCTGGGTATTTTGTACCATCGGACACTCCACCCCCACAACTCCCAATCGGTGATGGGGCAGTTGTGGAGAGAGTGGAGAGTTTCCCATACCTGGGCAGTGTGCTTATGACTGGCTCCAGTTTAACAGCAGAGGTCTCACTCCGAATCAGTCGAGCGGCAATATCTTTTCATCGGTTGCGTAACGCTGTGTGGAAGCTACCTGGTCTGTCGCTCCGCACTAAGCTTCAGGTCTTCTCGGCCACGGTCATTCCCTCCCTTCTCTACGCTTGCGAAACGTGGACCCCCCTAATGGAACATCTTCGCCGGTTAGAAACATTTAGGCTGGCCTGCCTACGATCCATCCTGGGTTTAACCAGACTGGATTGTGTGAGGAGCTCACAAATCCTTGAAAGATCTGGGCAGGGTCCCATCGGTGAGCTCCTCCGGCAGGCAAGGCTGCGATGGCTGGGTCATGTAGCCCGCATGCCCAGCCACCGCATGCCGAAACAGCTTTTGTTTGGCCGGATTGAGGGGGCTAAGCGGGCGCGGCACGGGCTAGAGAAGAGATGGAGTGATGTGGTACAGGAGGACGTGGAGCTGAGTGGACTTGCCGATGACTGGTACCAGCGGTGTCAAGATCGGCCTCTGTGGAGGAGGCTCGTGAAGGATGCTACTGGGCAGTTGGAGGCAGTCGCCCTCCAACAACAACGGAGGGCGGAGGAGCGACGCTCACAACAGCGAGCGGAGCGCCGGGTGGCTAAAGCACAGCAGGTTGGCACAGTAGGGGGCACAGGTGGTGCATCAGCCAGTCATCTCAGTCAGTCGACCCGTGGCACCTGGGTCTGCCCCGTGACCTCCTGCCAGCGGGCGTTCGACACTTCACGTGGCCTCAGGGTGCACATAGCCTGGCACAAGCGTCGTGGTGACGTCACCGCCACTTAGTGGCGAATGGCGGTTGTTGTGTGTGTGTCTGTGTGTGTGTGTGTCTGTGTGTGTGTCTGTGTGTGTGTGTCTGTGTGTGTCTGTGTGTCTGTGTGTGTGTGTGTGTGTCTGTGTGTGTGTGTCTGTGTGTGTGTCTGTGTGTGTGTTTCTGTGTGTGTGTGTGTGTCTGTGTGTGTGTCTGTGTGTGTCTATGTGTGTGTCTATGTGTGTGTCTGTGTGTGTGTGTCTGTGTGTGTGTGTCTGTGTGTGTGTCTGTGTGTGTGTCTGTCTATGTGTGTGTGTCTGTGTGTGTGTGTGTGTGTCTATGTGTGTGTGTGTATCAGTGTGTGTGTGTATCAGTGTGTGTGTGTATCAGTGTGTGTGTGTCTGTGTGTGTGTGTCTGTGTGTGTGTGTGTGTGTCTGTGTGTGTGTGTGTCTGTGTGTGTGTGTGTCTGTTTGTGATGATTATGATTTTGTGTTCTAGATGATTCGTTGGCTAAAGTGAAGTTGGAATCCTTCACCAAGTGGAGGAATTACCTCCAGCTCAAGGAGAAATTCTATCTGGCATACGTGAGTCTCTCTGTGTGTGTGAGTGTCTCTCTGTGTGTGAGTGTCTCTCTGTGTCTGTCTGTGTCTATCTGTGTCTCTGTGTGTCTCTTTCTCTGTGTCTCTGTGTCTCTCTGTGTGTGAGTGTCTCTCTGTGTCTCTCTGTGTCTGTCTGTGTCTATCTGTGTCTCTGTGTGTCTCTGTGTCTCTCTGTGTGTCTCTCTCTCTGTGTCTCTGTGTTTCTCTGTGTGTCTCTGTGTCTATCTGTGTCTCTGTGTCTCTCTGTCTATCTGTGTCTATCTGTGTCTCTCTGTGTCTGTCTGTGTCTCTGTGTCTCTGTGTCTCTGTGTGTCTCTGTGTCTCTCTGTCTCTGTGTCTCTGTGTCTCTCTCTGTGTCTCTCTGTGTCTCTGTGTGTCTCTGTGTCTCTCTGTGTCTATCTGTGTCTCTCTGTGTCTGTCTGTGTCTCTGTGTGTCTCTGTGGGTCTCTGTTTCTGTGTCTCTCTGTGTCTCTCTGTGTCTGTCTGTGTCTATCTGTGTCTCTGTGTCTCTGTGTCTCTGTGTCTCTCTGTGTCTCTCTGTGTCTCTGTGTCTATCTCTGTCTCTCTCTGTGTGTCTCTGTGTCTCTGTGTCTCTCTGTCTCTCTCTCTCTCTCTCTGTGTCTCTCTGTGTCTCTCTGTGTCTCTGTGTCTCTCTGTGTCTCTCTGTGTGTGAGTGTCTCTCTGTGTGTGTGTCTGTGTCTGTGTGTGTGTGTCTGTGTGTGTGTCTGTCTGTGTGTCTGTCTGTGTGTGTGTCTGTGTGTGTCTGTGTGTGTCTGTCTGTGTGTGTGTCTGTCTGTGTGTTTGTCTGTGTGTGTCTCTCTGTCTCTCTCTGTGTCTCTGTCTGTCTCTGTCTCTCTGTGTCTCTCTGTCTCTGTGTCTCTCTCTGTCTAACTAACTGCGTGTCTAACTGAGTGTTTCTCTGTCTGCCTCTGTCTAACTAACTGAGTGTCTAACTGAGTGTGTAAATAACTGAGTGTCTAACTGAGTGTCTAAATGAGTGTCTAACTAACTGAGTGTGTAACTGACTGAGTGTCTAACTGACTGAGTGTCTAACTGAGTGTCTAAATGAGTGTCTAACTAACTGAGTGTGTAACTGACTGAGTGTCTAACTGACTGAGTGTCTAACTGAGTGTCTAAATGAGTGTCTAACTAACTGAGTGTGTAACTGACTGAGTGTCTAACTGACTGAGTGTCTAACTGAGTGTCTAACTGAGTGTCTAACTAACTGACTGAGTGTCTAACTAACTCAGTGTCTAACTGAGTATCTAACTGAGTGTCTAACTAAGTGAGTGTCTAACTGAGTGTCTAACTGAGTGTCTAACTAACTAACTGAGTGTCTAACTGAATGTCTAACTGAGTGTCTGTCCGTCTCTGTAGTCATGAGTGTCTAACTAACTGAGTGTCTAACTGAGTGTGTAAATAACTGAGTGTCTAACTGAATGTCTAACGAGTGTCTAACTGAGTGTCTAACTGAATGTCTAACTGAGTGTCTAACTAACTGAATGTCTAACTGAGTGTCTAACTAACTAACTGAGTGTCTAACTGAGTGTCTAACTGAGTGTCTAACTGAGTGTCTAACTAACTGAGTGTCTAACTGACTAACTGAGTGTCTAAGTAAGTGTCTAACTAACTAACTAAGTGTCTCTGTCTGTGTAGTCACGAGTGTCTAACTGAGTGTCTAACTGAGTGTCTAACTAAGTGATTGTCTAACTGAGTGTGTGTCTATCTGTGTAGTCACGAGTGTCCCAGGCCAAGGAGCTGTCTAACTAACTGAGTGTCTAACTAAGTGATTGTCTAGCAAACTAACTCATTGTCTAACTGAGTGTCTATCTGCGTGTGTCTGTCTAGTCACGCGTGTCCCAGGCCAAGGAGCTGTCTAACTAACTGTGTCTATCTGTGTGTGTCTATCTAGTCACGAGTGTCCCAGGCCAAGGAGCTGTCTAACTAACTGTGTGTCTATCTGATTGTCTAACTAACTGTGTCTATCTGTGTGTGTCTATCTAGTCACGAGTGTCCCAGGCCAGGGAGCTGTCTAACTGAGTGTGTGTCTATCTGTGTGTGTCTATCTAGGCACGAGTGTCCCAGGCCAAGGAGCTGTCTAACTGAGTGTGTGTTTAAGTGAGTGTCTAACTAACTAACTAACTGTGTCTAACTAACTGTGTCTATCTGTGTGTCTATCTAGTCACGAGTGTCCCAGGCCAAGGAGCTGTCTAACTAACTGTGTGTCTATCTGATTGTCTAACTAACTGTGTCTATCTGTGTGTGTCTATCTAGTCACGAGTGTCCCAGGCCAAGGAGCTGTCTAACTAACTGTGTCTAACTGAGTGTCTATCTGTGAGTGTCTATCTAGTCACGAGTGTCCCAGTCCAAGGAGCTGTCTAACTGTGTGTCTATCTGTGTGTCTATCTGAGTGTGTCTGTCTGTGTGTCTATCTAATCACGAGTGTCCCAGGCCAAGGAGCTGTCTATCTGAGTGTCTAACTGAGTGTCTAACTAACTAACTGAGTGTGTCTATCTGTGTGTGTCTATCTAGTCACGAGTGTCCCAGGCCAAGGAGCTGTCTAACTAACTGTGTGTCTATCTGAGTGTCTATCTGTGTGTGTCTATCTAGTCACGAGTGTCCCAGGCCAAGTAGCTGTCTAACTAACTGTGTGTCTATCTGATTGTCTAACTAACTGAGTGTCTATCTGTGTGTGTCTATCTAGTCACGAGTGTCCCAGGCCAAGGAGCTGTCTAACTAACTGTGTCTATCTGATTGTCTAACTAACTGAGTGTCTATCTGTGTGTGTCTATCTAGTCACGAGTGTCCCAGGCCAAGGAGCTGTCTAACTAACTGAGTGTGTCTATCTGTGTGTGTCTATCTGTGTGTGTCTATCTAGTCACGAGTGTCCCAGGCCAAGGAGCTGTCTAACTAACTGTGTCTATCTGTGTGTGTCTATCTGAGTGTCTAACTAACTGTGTCTATCTGTGTGTGTCTATCTATTTGTGTCTATCTAGTCACGTGTGTCCCAGGCCAAGGAGCTGTCTAACTGAGTGTGTGTTTAAGTGAGTGTCTAACTAACTAACTGAGTGTCTATCTCTGTGTGTCTATCTAGTCACGCGTGTCCCAGGCCAAGGAGCTGTCTAACTGAGTGTGTCTATCTGTGTGTGTCTAACTGAGTGTCTATCTGTGTGTGTCTATCTAGTCACGAGTGTCCCAGGCCAGGGAGCTGTCTAACTGAGTGTGTGTCTATCTGTGTGTGTCTATCTAGGCACGAGTGTCCCAGGCCAAGGAGCTGTCTAACTGAGTGTGTGTTTAAGTGAGTGTCTAACTAACTAACTAACTGTGTCTAACTAACTGTGTCTATCTGTGTGTCTATCTAGTCACGAGTGTCCCAGGCCAAGGAGCTGTCTAACTAACTGTGTGTCTATCTGATTGTCTAACTAACTGTGTCTATCTGTGTGTGTCTATCTAGTCACGAGTGTCCCAGGCCAAGGAGCTGTCTAACTAACTGTGTCTAACTGAGTGTCTATCTGTGAGTGTCTATCTAGTCACGAGTGTCCCAGTCCAAGGAGCTGTCTAACTGTGTGTCTATCTGTGTGTCTATCTGAGTGTGTCTATCTGTGTGTCTATCTAATCACGAGTGTCCCAGGCCAAGGAGCTGTCTATCTGAGTGTCTAACTGAGTGTCTAACTAACTAACTGAGTGTGTCTATCTGTGTGTGTCTATCTAGTCACGAGTGTCCCAGGCCAAGGAGCTGTCTAACTAACTGTGTGTCTATCTGAGTGTCTATCTGTGTGTGTCTATCTAGTCACGAGTGTCCCAGGCCAAGTAGCTGTCTAACTAACTGTGTGTCTATCTGATTGTCTAACTAACTGAGTGTCTATCTGTGTGTGTCTATCTAGTCACGAGTGTCCCAGGCCAAGGAGCTGTCTAACTAACTGTGTCTATCTGATTGTCTAACTAACTGAGTGTCTATCTGTGTGTGTCTATCTAGTCACGAGTGTCCCAGGCCAAGGAGCTGTCTAACTAACTGAGTGTGTCTATCTGTGTGTGTCTATCTGTGTGTGTCTATCTAGTCACGAGTGTCCTAGGCCAAGGAGCTGTCTAACTAACTGTGTCTATCTGTGTGTGTCTATCTGAGTGTCTAACTAACTGTGTCTATCTGTGTGTGTCTATCTATTTGTGTCTATCTAGTCACGTGTGTCCCAGGCCAAGGAGCTGTCTAACTGAGTGTGTGTTTAAGTGAGTGTCTAACTAACTAACTGAGTGTCTATCTCTGTGTGTCTATCTAGTCACGCGTGTCCCAGGCCAAGGAGCTGTCTAACTGAGTGTGTCTATCTGTGTGTGTCTAACTGAGTGTCTATCTGTGTGTGTCTATCTGTGTGTGTCTATCTAGTCACGAGTGTCCCAGGCCAAGGAGCTGTCTATCTAACTAACTGTGTGTCTAACTGAGTGTCTAACTAACTAACTAACTGTGTTTGTCTATCTGTGTGTGTGTCTATCTAGGCACGAGTGTCCCAGGCCAAGGAGCTGTGTAACTAACTGTGTGTCTAACTGATTGTCTAACTAACTGAGTGTCTAACTGAGTGTGTCTATCTAGTCACGAGTGTCCCAGGCCATGGAGCTGTCTAACTAACTAACTGTGTCTATCTGTGTGTGTCTATATGTGTGTCTAACTGAGTGTGTCTATCTGTGTCTATCTAGTCACGAGTGTCCCAGGCCAAGGAGCTGTCTATCTAACTAACTGTGTATCTAACTGATTGTCTAACTAACTAACTGAGTGTGTCTATCTGTGTGTGTGTCTATCTAGGCACGAGTGTCCCAGGCCAAGGAGCTGTCTAACTGAGTGTCTATCTGTGAGTGTCTATCTGTGTGTGTCTAACTAACTGTGTCTAACTGAGTGTGTCTATCTGTGTCTATCTAGTCACGCGTGTCCCAGTCCAAGGAGCTGTCTAACTAACTGTGTCTAACTGAGTGTGTCTAACTGAGTGTCTAACTGAGTGTCTATCTGTGTGTGTCTATCTAGTCACGAGTGTCCCAGGCTAAGGAGCTGTCTAACTAACTGAGTGTCTAACTGTGTGTCTAACTAACTAACTGTGTCTATCTGTGTGGGTAACTGAGTGTGTCTATCTGTGTGTGTCTATCTGTGTGTGTCTATCTGTGTGTGTCTATCTGTGTGTGTCTATCTGTGAGTGTCTATCTAGGCACGAGTGTCCCAGGCCAAGGAGCTGTTGGCTTGTGATCGTTGTGGGGACTCCATCAGCTCGCTGCAGCACGCACAGAAATGTAAACATTGTCCAAGTACATTGTCCAAGTACACTGTCTAACTACATTATGTGTCTAACTACATTGTCTAACTACATTGTCCAAGTACATTGTCTAACTACACTGTCTAACTACATTGTCTAACTACATTGTGTGTCTAACTACACTGTCTAACTACATTATGTGTCTAACTACACTGTCCAAGTACATTGTCTAACTACACTGTCTAAGTACACTGTGTGTCTAACTGCATTGTCTAAGTACAGTGTCCAAGTACATTGTCCAAGTACATTGTCTAACTACACTGTCTAACTACACTATCTAACTACATTATGTGTCTAACTACACTGTCTAACTACATTATGTGTCTAACTACACTGTCTAACTACATTATGTGTCTAACTACACTGTCTAACTACATTATGTGTCTAACTACACTGTCTAACTACATTATGTGTCTAACTACACTGTCTAACTACACTGTCTAACTACACTGTCTATCTACATTGTCTAACTAAACTGTCTAACTACATTATGTGTCTAACTACATTATGTGTCTAACTACACTGTCTAACTACATTGTCTAACTACACTGTCTAACTACATTATGTGTCTAACTACACTGTCTAACTACATTATGTGTCTAACTACACTGTCTAACTACATTATGTGTCTAACTACACTGTCTAACTACATTATGTGTCTAACTACACTGTCTAACTACATTATGTGTCTAACTACACTGTCTAACTACACTGTCTAACTACACTGTCTATCTACATTGTCTAACTACACTGTCTAACTACATTATGTGTCTAACTACACTGTCTAACTACATTTTGTGTCTAACTACACTGTCTAACTACACTGTCTAACTACATTATGTGTCTAACTACACTGTCTAACTACATTATGTGTCTAACTACACTGTCTAACTACATTATGTGTCTAACTACACTGTCTAACTACATTATGTGTCTAACTACACTGTCTAACTACATTATGTGTCTAACTACACTGTCTAACTACACTGTCTAACTACACTGTCTATCTACATTGTCTAACTAAACTGTCTAACTACATTATGTGTCTAACTACACTGTCTAACTACATTATGTGTCTAACTACACTGTCTAACTACATTGTCTAACTACACTGTCTAACTACATTATGTGTCTAACTACACTGTCTAACTACATTATGTGTCTAACTACACTGTCTAACTACATTATGTGTCTAACTACACTGTCTAACTACATTATGTGTCTAACTACACTGTCTAACTACATTATGTGTCTAACTACACTGTCTAACTACACTGTCTAACTACATTATGTGTCTAACTACACTGTCTAACTACACTGTCTAACTACATTATGTGTCTAACTACACTGTCTAACTACATTATGTGTCTAACTACACTGTCTAACTACATTGTCCAAGTACACTGTCTAACTACATTGTCTAACTACATTATGTGTCTAACTACACTGTCTAACTACATTGTCTAACTACATTGTCTAACTACACTCTAACTACACTGTCTAACTACATTGTCTAACTACACTGTCTAACTACATTGTCTAACTACATTGTGTGTCTAACTACACTGTCTAACTACATTGTCCAAGTACACTGTCTAACTACATTGTCTAACTACATTGTCCAAGTACACTGTCTAAGTGCAGTGTCTAAGTACACTGTCTAACTACACTGTCTAACTACACTGTCTAACTACATTGTCCAAGTACACTGTCTAACTACACTGTCTAACTACAGGGTCTAACTACACTGCCTAACTACATTGTGTGTCTAACTACACTGTCTAACTACATTGTCCAAGTACACTGTCTAACTACACTGTCCAAGTACACTGTCTAACTACACTGTCTAACTACACTGTCTAACTACACTGTCTAAGTGCAGTGTCTAACTACGCTGTCTAATTACACTGTCTAACTACACTGTCTAACTACAGGGTCTAACTACACTGCCTAACTACATTGTGTGTCTAACTACACTGTCTAACTACATTGTCCAAGTACACTGTCTAACTACACTGTCTAACTACACTGTCTAACTACATTGTCCAAGTACACTGTCTAAGTGCAGTGTCTAAGTACACTGTCTAACTACACTGTCTAACTACACTGTCTAACTACATTGTCCAAGTACACTGTCTAACTACACTGTCTAACTACAGGGTCTAACTACACTGCCTAACTACATTGTGTGTCTAACTACACTGTCTAACTACATTGTCCAAGTACACTGTCTAACTACACTGTCCAAGTACACTGTATAACTACACTGTCTAACTACACTGTCTAACTACACTGTCTAAGTGCAGTGTCTAACTACGCTGTCTAATTACACTGTCTAACTACACTGTCTAACTACAGGGTCTAACTACACTGCCTAACTACATTGTGTGTCTAACTACACTGTCTAACTACATTGTCCAAGTACACTGTCTAACTACACTGTCTAACTACACTGTCTAACTACACTGTCTAACTACACTGTCCAAGTACACTGTCTAACTACACTGTCTAACTACACTGTCTAACTACACTGTCTGACTACATTGTCCAAGTACACTGTCTAACTACACTGTCTAACTACATTGTCCAAGTACACTGTCTAACTACACTGTCTAACTACACTGTCTAACTACACTGTCTAACTACATTATGTGTATAACTACACTGTCTAACTACATTGTCCAAGTACACTGTCTAACTACACTGTCTAACTACACTGTCTAACTACATTGTCTAACTACACTGTCTAACTACACTGTCTAACTACACTGTCTAACTACATTGTCCAAGTACACTGTCTAACTACACTGTCTAACTACACTGTCTAACTACACTGTCTAACTACATTGTCCAAGTACACTGTCTAACTACATTGTCTAACTACATTGTGTGTCTAACTACACTGTCTAACTACATTGTCCAAGTACACTGTCTAACTACACTGTCTAACTACATTGTCCAAGTACACTGTCTAACTACACTGTCTAACTACGTTGTTTAACTACACTGTCTAACTACATTGTCCAAGTGCATTGTCTAACTACATTGTCCAAGTACACTGTCTAACTACATTGTCCAAGTACACTGTCTAACTACATTGTCTAACTACATTGTCCAAGTGCATTGTCTAACTACATTGTCCAAGTACACTGTCTAACTACATTGTCCAAGTACACTGTCTAACTACACTGTCTAACTACACTGTCTAACTACATTGTCCAAGTACACTGTCTAACTACATTGTCTAACTACATCGTCCAAGTACACTGTCTAACTACACTGTCTAACTACATTATGTGTCTAACTACACTGTCTAACTACCTTGTCCAAGTACACTGTCTAACTACACTGTCTAACTACACTGTCTAACTACATTATGTGTCTAACTACACTGTCTAACTACATTCTCTAATACCTTGTCCAAGTACACTGTCTAACTACACTGTCTAACTACACTGTCTAACTACATTGTCCAAGTACACTGTCTAACTACATTGTCTAACTACATTGTCTAACTGCATTGTCTAACTACACTGGCTAAGTACACTGTCTAACTACACTGTCTAACTACACTGTGTGTCTAACTACATTGTTCAAGTACACTGTCTAACTACACTGCGTGTCTAACTACATTGTCTAACTACATTGTTCAAGTACACTGTCTAACTACACTGTCCAAGTACACTGTCTAACTACACTGTCTAACTACACTGTCTAACTACACTGTCCAAGTACACTGTCTAACTACACTGTCTAACTACACTGTCTAACTACACTGTCTAAGTACAGTGTCTATGTACACTGTCTAACTACACTGTCTAACTACACTGTCTAACTACATTGTCCAAGTACACTGTCTAACTACAGGGTCTAACTACACTGCCTAACTACATTGTGTGTCTAACTACACTGTCTAACTACATTGTCCAAGTACACTGTATAACTACACTGTCCAAGTACACTGTCTAACTACACTGTCTAACTACACTGTCTAACTACGCTGTCTAACTACACTGTCTAACCACACTGTCTAACTACAGGGTCTAACTACACTGCCTAACTACATTGTGTGTCTAACTACACTGTCTAACTACATTGTCCAAGTACACTGTCTAACTACACTGTCTAACTACACTGTCTAACTACACTGTCCAAGTACACTGTCTAACTACACTGTCTAACTACACTGTCTAACTACGTTGTCCAAGTACACTGTCTAACTATACTGTCTAACTACACTGTCTAACTACACTGTCTAACTACAGAGTCTAACTACATTGTCTAAGTACAGTGTCTAAGTGCATTATGTGTCTAACTACATTGTATAACTACATTGTGTGTGTCTAACTACATTATCTAACTAGTGTCTAACTACACTGTCTAACTACACTGTCTAACTGCATTGTCTAAGTGCAGTGTCTAACTACATTGTCTAAGTAAGTGTCTAACTACATTGTCTAAGTACAGTGTCTGAGTCGAACTACAGTGTCTATCTACAGTGTCTAACTACATTGTATGTGTGTCTAACTACACTGTCTGTGTCTAACTACATTGTGTCTAAGTGCAGTGTCTGTCTACCTACACTGTCTGTCTAACTACACTGTGTGTGTCTAACTACATTGTTTAAGTACATTGTCTAAGTACAGTGTCTAAGTACAGTGTCTAACTACACTGTGTCTAAGTACAGTGTCTGTGTCTAACTACACTGTCTGTGAGTGTCTATGTGTGTGTGTTTATGTGTGTGTCTATGTGTGTGTGTCTATGTGTGTGTGTGTCTATGTGTGTGTGTCTATGTGTGTGTCTATGTGTGTGTCTAAGTGTGTGTCTATGTGTGTGTGTCTATGTGTGTGTCTATGTGTGTGTGTGTCTATGTGTGTGTCTATGTGTGTGTCTAAGTGTGTGTCTATGTGTGTGTGTCTATGTGTGTGTCTATGTGTGTGTGTGTCTATGTGTGTGTGTGTCTATGTGTGTGTGTCTATGTGTGTGTGTGTGTCTATGTGTGTCTGTGTGTGTGTCTATATGTGTGTGTGTGTCTATGTGTGTGTGTGTCTATGTGTTTGTCTATGTGTCTATGTGTGTGTGTCTATGTGTGTGTGTCTATGTGTGTGTCTATGTGTGTGTGTGTCTGTGTGTGTGTCTATGTGTGTGTGTCTATGTGTGTGTGTCTATGTGTGTGTGTCTAGTGTAGTGGTTAGCGCTACGCTGCGCTATGAACCTGGCGACCCGGGTTCGATTCCCGCTCACGGCCAACACCAGTGACGATTATCTGAACCGGTCCCAGGCCTCCCCTAGGTCGACTCAGCCTCAAATGAGTACCTGGTGCGGTGTGTAAACTTTGCCACTAGGGAGACAAAGGCGGTCGGGCGTGGTGCTGGCCACCCACCCCCTCGTGTACCGTTCCGGCCTTCATAGGTGCTCGCTAACAGCACTTGCCCCTACAGTCTGTTACAGGCTATATGGGGGATCTTTGTCTTTGTGTCTATGTAGACTACCAGGAGGCTGAGCGTCTAAGTAAGTCTCACGGACGAGCACGTGGGACAGGGGCTGTCCTTCTGAGCTGTGTGTGTGTCTGTGTGTGTGTGTCTATGTGTGTGTGTCTATGTGTGTGTGTGTCTATGTGTGTGTGTCTATGTAGACTACCAGGAGGCTGAGCGTCTAAGTAAGTCTCACGGACGAGCACGTGGGACAGGGGCTGTCCTTCTGAGCTGTGTGTCTGTGTGTGTGTCTATGTGTGTGTGTGTCTATGTGTGTGTGTGTCTGTGTGTGTGTCTATGTGTGTGTGTCTATGTAGACTACCAGGAGGCTGAGCGTCTAAGTAAGTCTCACGGACGAGCACGTGGGACAGGGGCTGTCCTTCTGAGCTGCTCACTGTACGACTTCTTCACTCGCCTTGGGAGAGACATTGACACAGCACTGCAGAAGAGCTTACGGGAGAACGGATTCATGTGGGTGGTGGTGGGTGGGTTAGTGGGTGGGTTAGTGGGTGGGTTAGTGGGTGGGTGGGTTAGTGGGTGGGTGGGTGGGTGACTGAGTGACTGAGTGAGTGAGTGACTGAGAGACATTGACACAGCACTGCAGAAGAGCTTACGGGAGAACGGATTCATGTGGGTGGTGGTGGGTGGTGGTGGGTGGGTTAGTGGGTGGGTTAGTGGGTGGGTGGGTTAGTGGGTGGGTGGGTGGGTGACTGAGTGACTGAGTGAGTGAGTGACTGAGAGACATTGACACAGCACTGCAGAAGAGCTTACGGGAGAACGGATTCATGTGGGTGGTGGTGGGTGGGTTAGTGGGTGGGTTAGTGGGTGGGTTAGTGGGTGGGTGAGTGAGTGAGTGACTGAGAGACATTGACACAGCACTGCAGAAGAGCTTACGGGAGAACGGATTCATGTGGGTGGTGGTGGGTGGGTTAGTGGGTGGGTGGTGGGTGGGTTAGTGGGTGGGTGGGTTAGTGGGTGGGTGGGTGAGTGAGTGGGTGAGTGACTGAGTGAGTTAGTGACTAAGTGACTGAGTGAGTGACTTACTGAGTGAGTGAGTGACTGAGAGACATTGACACAGCACTGCAGAAGAGCTTACGGGAGAACGGATTCATGTGGGTGGTGGTGGGTGGGTTAGTGGGTGGGTTAGTGGGTGGGTTAGTGGGTGGGTGGGTTAGTGGGTGGGTGGGTGAGTGACTGAGTGAGTGACTGAGTGAGTGAGTGACTGAGTGAGTGAGTGACTGAGAGACATTGACACAGCACTGCAGAAGAGCTTACGGGAGAACGGATTCATGTGGGTGGTGGTGGGTGGGTGGTGGTGGGTGGGTTAGTGGGTGGGTTAGTGGGTGGGTGGGTGGGTGGGTTAGTGGGTGGGTTAGTGGGTGGGTTAGTGGGTGGGTGGGTTAGTGGGTGGGTGGTGGGTGGGTGGGTGACTGAGTGACTGAGTGAGTGAGTGAGTGACTAAGTAACTAAGTGACTGAGTGAGTGACTGAGTGAGTGAGTGACTGAGAGACATTGACACAGCACTGCAGAAGAGCTTACGGGAGAACGGATTCATGTGGGTGGTGGTGGGTGGGTTAGTGGGTGGGTGGGTGGGTTAGTGGGTGGGTGGGTGGGTTAGTGGGTGGGTGGGTGGGTTAGTGGGTGAGGGAGTGGGTTAGTGGGTGAGTGGGTTAGTGGGTGGGTGGTGGGTGGGTGGGTGGGTGGTGGGTGAGTGGGTTAGTGGGTGGGTGAGTGAGTGACTGAGTGACTGAGTGAGTGGTTGAGTGGTTGAGTGACTGACTGAGTGACTGAGTGAGTGACTGACTAAGTGAGTGACTGAGTGAGTGAGTGACTGAGAGACATTGACACAGCACTGCAGAAGAGCTTACGGGAGAACGGATTCATGTGGGTGGTGGTGGGTGGGTTAGTGGGTGGGTGGTGGGTGGGTGGGTTAGTGGGTGGGTGGGTTAGTGGGTGGGTGAGTGAGTGACTGAAAGAGTGAGTGACTGAGTGAGTGACTAAGTGAGTGAGTGACTGAGTGAGTGAGTGACTGAGAGACATTGACACAGCACTGCAGAAGAGCTTACGGGAGAACGGATTCATGTGGGTGGTGGTGGGTGGGTTAGTGGGTGGGTTAGTGGGTGGGTTAGTGGGTGGGTGGGTTAGTGGGTGGGTGGGTGGGTGACTGAGTGACTGAGTGAGTGAGTGACTGAGAGACATTGACACAGCACTGCAGAAGAGCTTACGGGAGAACAGATTCATGTGGGTGGTGGTGGGTGGGTTAGTGGGTGGGTTAGTGGGTGGGTGGGTGAGTGGGTGGGTGGGTGAGTGAGTGGGTGAGTGACTGAGTGAGTTAGTGACTAAGTGACTGAGTGAGTGAGTGACTTACTGAGTGAGTGAGTGACTGAGAGACATTGACACAGCACTGCAGAAGAGCTTACGGGAGAACGGATTCATGTGGGTGGTGGTGGGTGGGTTAGTGGGTGGGTGGGTGGGTTAGTGGGTGGGTGGGTGGGTTAGTGGGTGGGTGGGTGGGTTAGTGGGTGAGGGAGTGGGTTAGTGGGTGAGTGGGTTAGTGGGTGGGTGGTGGGTGGGTGGGTGGGTGGTGGGTGAGTGGGTTAGTGGGTGGGTGAGTGAGTGACTGAGTGACTGAGTGAGTGGTTGAGTGGTTGAGTGACTGACTGAGTGACTGAGTGAGTGACTGACTAAGTGAGTGACTGAGTGAGTGAGTGACTGAGAGACATTGACACAGCACTGCAGAAGAGCTTACGGGAGAACGGATTCATGTGGGTGGTGGTGGGTGGGTTAGTGGGTGGGTGGTGGGTGGGTGGGTTAGTGGGTGGGTGGGTTAGTGGGTGGGTGAGTGAGTGACTGAAAGAGTGAGTGACTGAGTGAGTGACTAAGTGAGTGAGTGACTGAGTGAGTGAGTGACTGAGAGACATTGACACAGCACTGCAGAAGAGCTTACGGGAGAACGGATTCATGTGGGTGGTGGTGGGTGGGTTAGTGGGTGGGTTAGTGGGTGGGTTAGTGGGTGGGTGGGTTAGTGGGTGGGTGGGTGGGTGACTGAGTGAGTGACTGAGTGAGTGACTGAGTGAGTGACTGAGTGAGTGACTGAGTGAGTGAGTGACTGAGTGAGTGAGTGACTGAGTGAGTGAGTGACTGAGAGACATTGACACAGCACTGCAGAAGAGCTTACGGGAGAACGGATTCATGTGGGTGGTGGTGGGTGGGTTAGTGGGTGGGTTAGTGGGTGGGTTAGTGGGTGGGTGAGTGAGTGAGTGACTGAGAGACATTGACACAGCACTGCAGAAGAGCTTACGGGAGAACGGATTCATGTGGGTGGTGGTGGGTGGGTTAGTGGGTGGGTGGTGGGTGGGTTAGTGGGTGGGTGGGTGAGTGAGTGGGTGAGTGACTGAGTGAGTTAGTGACTAAGTGACTGAGTGAGTGACTTACTGAGTGAGTGAGTGACTGAGAGACATTGACACAGCACTGCAGAAGAGCTTACGGGAGAACGGATTCATGTGGGTGGTGGTGGGTGGGTTAGTGGGTGGGTTAGTGGGTGGGTTAGTGGGTGGGTGGGTTAGTGGGTGGGTGGGTGAGTGACTGAGTGAGTGACTGAGTGAGTGAGTGACTGAGTGAGTGAGTGACTGAGAGACATTGACACAGCACTGCAGAAGAGCTTACGGGAGAACGGATTCATGTGGGTGGTGGTGGGTGGGTGGTGGTGGGTGGGTTAGTGGGTGGGTTAGTGGGTGGGTGGGTGGGTGGGTTAGTGGGTGGGTTAGTGGGTGGGTTAGTGGGTGGGTGGGTTAGTGGGTGGGTGGTGGGTGGGTGGGTGACTGAGTGACTGAGTGAGTGAGTGAGTGACTAAGTAACTAAGTGACTGAGTGAGTGACTGAGTGAGTGAGTGACTGAGAGACATTGACACAGCACTGCAGAAGAGCTTACGGGAGAACGGATTCATGTGGGTGGTGGTGGGTGGGTTAGTGGGTGGGTGGGTGGGTTAGTGGGTGGGTGGGTGGGTTAGTGGGTGGGTGGGTGGGTTAGTGGGTGAGGGAGTGGGTTAGTGGGTGAGTGGGTTAGTGGGTGGGTGGTGGGTGGGTGGGTGGGTGGTGGGTGAGTGGGTTAGTGGGTGGGTGAGTGAGTGACTGAGTGACTGAGTGAGTGGTTGAGTGGTTGAGTGACTGACTGAGTGACTGAGTGAGTGACTGACTAAGTGAGTGACTGAGTGAGTGAGTGACTGAGAGACATTGACACAGCACTGCAGAAGAGCTTACGGGAGAACGGATTCATGTGGGTGGTGGTGGGTGGGTTAGTGGGTGGGTGGTGGGTGGGTGGGTTAGTGGGTGGGTGGGTTAGTGGGTGGGTGAGTGAGTGACTGAAAGAGTGAGTGACTGAGTGAGTGACTAAGTGAGTGAGTGACTGAGTGAGTGAGTGACTGAGAGACATTGACACAGCACTGCAGAAGAGCTTACGGGAGAACGGATTCATGTGGGTGGTGGTGGGTGGGTTAGTGGGTGGGTTAGTGGGTGGGTTAGTGGGTGGGTGGGTTAGTGGGTGGGTGGGTGGGTGACTGAGTGAGTGACTGAGTGAGTGACTGAGTGAGTGACTGAGTGAGTGACTGAGTGAGTGAGTGACTGAGTGAGTGAGTGACTGAGTGAGTGAGTGACTGAGAGACATTGACACAGCACTGCAGAAGAGCTTACGGGAGAACGGATTCATGTGGGTGGTGGTGGGTGGGTTAGTGGGTGGGTTAGTGGGTGGGTTAGTGGGTGGGTGGGTTAGTGGGTGGGTGGGTGAGTGACTGAGTGAGTGAGTGACTGAGTGAGTGACTGAGTGAGTGAGTGACTGAGAGACATTGACACAGCACTGCAGAAGAGCTTACGGGAGAACGGATTCATGTGGGTGGTGGTGGGTGGGTTAGTGGGTGGGTTAGTGGGTGGGTTAGTGGGTGGGTGGGTTAGTGGGTGGGTGGGTGGGTGACTGAGTGACTGAGTGAGTGAGTGACTGAGAGACATTGACACAGCACTGCAGAAGAGCTTACGGGAGAACGGATTCATGTGGGTGGTGGTGGGTGGGTTAGTGGGTGGGTTAGTGGGTGGGTTAGTGGGTGGGTGGGTTAGTGGGTGGGTGGGTGGGTGACTGAGTGACTGAGTGAGTGAGTGACTGAGAGACATTGACACAGCACTGCAGAAGAGCTTACGGGAGAACGGATTCATGTGGGTGGTGGTGGGTGGGTTAGTGGGTGGGTTAGTGGGTGGGTTAGTGGGTGGGTGGGTTAGTGGGTGGGTGGGTGACTGAGTGACTGAGTGAGTGAGTGAGTGACTAAGTGACTGAGTGAGTGACTGAGTGAGTGAGTGACTGAGAGACATTGACACAGCACTGCAGAAGAGCTTACGGGAGAACGGATTCATGTGGGTGGGTGGTGGGTGGGTGGATTAGTGGGTGGGTTAGTGGGTGGGTTAGTGGGTGGGTTAGTGGGTGGGTGGGTTAGTGGGTGGGTGGGTGACTGAGTGACTGAGTGACTGAGTGAGTGACTGAGTGACTAAGTGAGTGACTGAGTGAGTGAGTGACTGAGTGAGTGACTGAGTGAGTGAGTGACTGAGTGAGTGAGTGACTGAGTGAGTGACTGAGTGAGTGAGTGACTGAGTGAGTGAGTGAGTGACTGAGTGAGTGACTGACTGACTAAGTGAGTGACTGAGTGAGTGAGTGAGTGACTGAGTGAGTGACTGACTGACTAAGTGAGTGAGTGACTGAGTGAGTGAGTGACTGAGTGAGTGAGTGACTGAGAGACATTGACACAGCACTGCAGAAGAGCTTACGGGAGAACGGATTCATGTGGGTGGTGGTGGGTGGGTTAGTGGGTGGGTTAGTGGGTGGGTTAGTGGGTGGGTGGGTTAGTGGGTGGGTGGGTGGGTGACTGAGTGACTGAGTGAGTGAGTGACTGAGAGACATTGACACAGCACTGCAGAAGAGCTTACGGGAGAACGGATTCATGTGGGTGGTGGTGGGTGGGTTAGTGGGTGGGTTAGTGGGTGGGTTAGTGGGTGGGTGGGTTAGTGGGTGGGTGGGTGGGTGAATGAGTGACTGAGTGAGTGAGTGAGTGACTAAGTAACTAAGTGACTGAGTGAGTGACTGAGTGAGTGACTGAGAGACATTGACACAGCACTGCAGAAGAGCTTACGGGAGAACGGATTCATGTGGGTGGTGGTGGGTGGGTGGGTTAGTGGGTGGGTGGTGGGTGGGTTAGTGGGTGGGTTAGTGGGTGGGTTAGTGGGTGGGTGGGTTAGTGGGTGGGTGGGTGGGTGACTGAGTGACTGAGTGAGTGAGTGACTGATAGACATTGACACAGCACTGCAGAAGAGCTTACGGGAGAACGGATTCATGTGGGTGGTGGTGGGTGGGTTAGTGGGTGGGTTAGTGGGTGGGTGGGTGAGTGGGTGGGTGGGTGAGTGAGTGGGTGAGTGACTAAGTGAGTGACTGAGTGAGTGACTGAGTGAGTGACTGAGTGAGTGAGTGACTGAGAGACATTGACACAGCACTGCAGAAGAGCTTACGGGAGAACGGATTCATGTGGGTGGTGGTGGGTGGGTGGTGGGTGGGTTAGTGGGTGGGTGGGTGGTGGTGGGTGGGTTAGTGGGTGGGTGGGTTAGTGGGTGGGTGGGTTAGTGGGTGGGTGAGTGAGTGACTGAATGAGTGAGTGAGTGACTGAGAGACTGACTGAGTATATGAGTGAGTGACTGAGTGGCTGAGTGAGTGACTGAGTGAGTGAGTTGGTGAGTGACTGAGTGAGTGAGTGACTGAGTGAGTGACTGAGTGAGTGAGTGACTGAGTGACTGAGTGAGTGACTGAGTGAGTGAGTGAGTGACTGAGTGAGTGACTGAGTGAGTGACTGAGTGAGTGACTGAGTGAGTGAGTGAGTGACTGAGAGACATTGACACAGCACTGCAGAAGAGCTTATGGGAGAACGGATTCATGTGGGTGGTGGTGGGTGGGTGGGTGGTGGGTGGGTTAGTGGGTGGGTGGGTGGGTGGGTGGGTTAGTGACTGAGTGACTGAGTGAGTGACTGAGTGAGTGACTGAGTGAATGACTGAATGAGTGAGTGAGTGAGTGACTGAATGAGTGAGTGACTGAGTGAGTGAGTGACTTACTAAGTGAGTGAGTGACTGAGTGAGTGACTGAGTGAGTGACTGACTAAGTGAGTGAGTGACTGAGTGAGTGACTGAGTGACTGACTGAGTGTATGAGTGAGTGAGTGAGTGACTGACTGAGTGTATGAGTGAGTGACTGACTGAGTGAGTGACTGAATGAGTGAGTGAGTGACTGGGTGAGTGAGTGAGTGACTGAGTGAGTGAGTGACTGAGTGAGTGAGTGAGTGACTGAGTGAGTGACTGACTGAGTGAGTGACTGAATGAGTGAGTGAGTGACTGAGTGAGTGACTGAATGAGTGAGTGAGTGACTGAGTGAGTGACTGACTGAGTGAGTGACTGAATGAGTGAGTGAGTGACTGGGTGGGTGAGTGAGTGACTGAGTGAGTGAGTGACTGAGTGAGTGACTGAGTGAGTGACTGACTGAGTGAGTGACTGAGTGAGTGACTGACTGAGTGAGTGACTGACTGAGTGAGTGACTGACTGAGTGAGTGACTGAATGAGTGAGTGAGTGACTGAGTGAGTGACTGAATGAGTGAGTGAGTGACTGAGTGAGTGAGTGACTGAGTGAGTGACTGACTGAGTGAGTGACTGACTGAGTGAGTGACTGAGTGAGTGACTGACTGAGTGACTGACTGAGTGAGTGAGTGAGTGACTGAGAGACATTGACACAGCAATGCAGAAGAGCTTACGGGAGAACGGATTCATGTGGGTGGTGGTGGGTGGGTTAGTGGGTGGGTGGGTGGGTGGTGGTGGTGGGTGGGTGGTGGTGGGTGGGTGGGTGGTGGTGGGTGGGTGGTGGTGGGTGGGTGGGTTAGTGGGTGGGTGGGTGGGTGACTGAGTGAGTGACTAAGTGAGTGACTGAGTGACTGAGTGAGTGACTGAGAGACATTGACACAGCACTGCAGAAGAGCTTACGGGAGAACGGATTCATGTGGGTGGTGGTGGGTGGGTGGTGGTGGGTGGGTTAGTGGGTGGGTGGTGGGTGGGTGGGTGGGTGACTGAGTGACTGAGTGAGTGAGTGACTGAGAGACATTGACACAGCACTGCAGAAGAGCTTACGGGAGAACGGATTCATGTGGGTGGTGGTGGGTGGGTTAGTGGGTGGGTTAGTGGGTGGGTGGGTGAGTGGGTGGGTGGGTGGGTGACTGAGTGACTGAGTGAGTGAGTGACTGAGAGACATTGACACAGCACTGCAGAAGAGCTTACGGGAGAACGGATTCATGTGGGTGGTGGTGGGTGGGTTAGTGGGTGGGTTAGTGGGTGGGTTAGTGGGTGGGTGGGTTAGTGGGTGGGTGGGTGGGTGAATGAGTGACTGAGTGAGTGAGTGAGTGACTCAGTGACTGAGTGAGTGACTGAGTGAGTGACTGAGAGACATTGACACAGCACTGCAGAAGAGCTTACGGGAGAACGGATTCATGTGGGTGGTGGTGGGTGGGTGGGTTAGTGGGTGGGTGGTGGGTGGGTTAGTGGGTGGGTTAGTGGGTGGGTTAGTGGGTGGGTGGGTTAGTGGGTGGGTGGGTGGGTGACTGAGTGACTGAGTGACTGAGTGAGTGACTGAGAGACATTGACACAGCACTGCAGAAGAGCTTACGGGAGAACGGATTCATGTGGGTGGTGGTGGGTGGGTTAGTGGGTGGGTTAGTGGGTGGGTGGGTGAGTGGGTGGGTGGGTGAGTGAGTGGGTGAGTGACTAAGTGAGTGACTGAGTGAGTGACTGAGTGAGTGACTGAGTGAGTGAGTGACTGAGAGACATTGACACAGCACTGCAGAAGAGCTTACGGGAGAACGGATTCATGTGGGTGGTGGTGGGTGGGTGGTGGGTGGGTTAGTGGGTGGGTGGGTGGTGGTGGGTGGGTTAGTGGGTGGGTGGGTTAGTGGGTGGGTGGGTTAGTGGGTGGGTGAGTGAGTGACTGAATGAGTGAGTGAGTGACTGAGAGACTGACTGAGTATATGAGTGAGTGACTGAGTGGCTGAGTGAGTGACTGAGTGAGTGAGTTGGTGAGTGACTGAGTGAGTGAGTGACTGAGTGAGTGACTGAGTGACTGAGTGAGTGAGTGAGTGAGTGACTGAGTGAGTGAGTGACTGAGTGAGTGAGTGACTGAGTGAGTGACTGAGTGAGTGAGTGAGTGACTGAGTGAGTGAGTGAGTGACTGAGTGAGTGACTGAGTGACTGAGTGACTGACTAAGTGAGTGAGTGACTGAGTGAGTGAGTGACTGAGTGAGTGACTGAGTGAGTGAGTGAGTGACTGAGTGAGTGAGTGAGTGACTGAGAGACATTGACACAGCACTGCAGAAGAGCTTACGGGAGAACGGATTCATGTGGGTGGTGGTGGGTGGTGGTGGGTGGGTTAGTCGGTGGGTTAGTGGGTGGGTGGGTTAGTGGGTGGGTGGGTGAGTGACTGAGTGAGTGACTGAGTGAGTGAGTGACTGAGTGAGTGACTGAGTGAGTGACTGAGTGAGTGAGTGAGTGACTGAGTGACTGAGTGAGTGACTGAGTGAGTGAGTGAGTGACTGAGAGACATTGACACAGCACTGCAGAAGAGCTTACGGGAGAACGGATTCATGTGGGTGGTGGTGGGTGGGTTAGTGGGTGGGTTAGTGGGTGGGTTAGTGGGTGGGTGGGTTAGTGGGTGGGTGGGTGACTGAGTGACTGAGTGAGTGAGTGAGTGACTAAGTGACTGAGTGAGTGACTGAGTGAGTGAGTGACTGAGAGACATTGACACAGCACTGCAGAAGAGCTTACGGGAGAACGGATTCATGTGGGTGGTGGTGGGTGGGTTAGTGGGTGGGTTAGTGGGTGGGTTAGTGGGTGGGTGGTTTAGTGGGTGGGTGGGTGGGTGAATGAGTGACTGAGTGAGTGAGTGACTAAGTAACTAAGTGACTGAGTGAGTGACTGAGTGAGTGAGTGACTGAGAGACATTGACACAGCACTGCAGAAGAGCTTACGGGAGAACGGATTCATGTGGGTGGTGGTGGGTGGGTGGGTTAGTGGGTGGGTTAGTGGGTGGGTGGGTTAGTGGGTGGGTGGGTGAGTGACTGAGTGAGTGAGTGACTGAGTGAGTGACTGAGTGAGTGACTGACTGAGTGACTAAGTGACTAAGTGACTGAGTGAGTGACTGAGTGAGTGAGTGACTGAGAGACATTGACACAGCACTGCAGAAGAGCTTACGGGAGAACGGATTCATGTGGGTGGTGGTGGGTGGGTTAGTGGGTGGGTTAGTGGGTGGGTGGGTTAGTGGGTGGGTGGGTTAGTGGGTGGGTGGGTGGGTGACTGAGTGACTGAGTGAGTGAGTGACTGAGAGACATTGACACAGCACTGCAGAAGAGCTTACGGGAGAACGGATTCATGTGGGTGGTGGTGGGTGGGTTAGTGGGTGGGTTAGTGGGTGGGTGGGTGAGTGGGTGGGTGGGTGAGTGAGTGGGTGAGTGACTGAGTGAGTTAGTGACTAAGTGACTGAGTGAGTGAGTGACTTACTGAGTGAGTGAGTGACTGAGAGACATTGACACAGCACTGCAGAAGAGCTTACGGGAGAACGGATTCATGTGGGTGGTGGTGGGTGGGTTAGTGGGTGGGTTAGTGGGTGGGTTAGTGGGTGGGTGGGTTAGTGGGTGGGTGGGTGACTGAGTGACTGAGTGAGTGAGTGAGTGACTAAGTGACTGAGTGAGTGACTGAGTGAGTGAGTGACTGAGAGACATTGACACAGCACTGCAGAAGAGCTTACGGGAGAACGGATTCATGTGGGTGGGTGGTGGGTGGGTGGATTAGTGGGTGGGTTAGTGGGTGGGTTAGTGGGTGGGTTAGTGGGTGGGTGGGTTAGTGGGTGGGTGGGTGACTGAGTGACTGAGTGACTGAGTGAGTGACTGAGTGACTAAGTGAGTGACTGAGTGAGTGAGTGACTGAGTGAGTGACTGAGTGAGTGAGTGACTGAGTGAGTGAGTGAGTGACTGAGTGAGTGACTGACTGACTAAGTGAGTGAGTGACTGAGTGAGTGAGTGACTGAGTGAGTGAGTGACTGAGAGACATTGACACAGCACTGCAGAAGAGCTTACGGGAGAACGGATTCATGTGGGTGGTGGTGGGTGGGTTAGTGGGTGGGTTAGTGGGTGGGTTAGTGGGTGGGTGGGTTAGTGGGTGGGTGGGTGGGTGACTGAGTGACTGAGTGAGTGAGTGACTGAGAGACATTGACACAGCACTGCAGAAGAGCTTACGGGAGAACAGATTCATGTGGGTGGTGGTGGGTGGGTTAGTGGGTGGGTTAGTGGGTGGGTGGGTGAGTGGGTGGGTGGGTGAGTGAGTGGGTGAGTGACTGAGTGAGTTAGTGACTAAGTGACTGAGTGAGTGAGTGACTTACTGAGTGAGTGAGTGACTGAGAGACATTGACACAGCACTGCAGAAGAGCTTACGGGAGAACGGATTCATGTGGGTGGTGGTGGGTGGGTTAGTGGGTGGGTTAGTGGGTGGGTTAGTGGGTGGGTGGGTTAGTGGGTGGGTGGGTGACTGAGTGACTGAGTGAGTGAGTGAGTGACTAAGTGACTGAGTGAGTGACTGAGTGAGTGAGTGACTGAGAGACATTGACACAGCACTGCAGAAGAGCTTACGGGAGAACGGATTCATGTGGGTGGGTGGTGGGTGGGTGGATTAGTGGGTGGGTTAGTGGGTGGGTTAGTGGGTGGGTTAGTGGGTGGGTGGGTTAGTGGGTGGGTGGGTGACTGAGTGACTGAGTGACTGAGTGAGTGACTGAGTGACTAAGTGAGTGACTGAGTGAGTGAGTGACTGAGTGAGTGACTGAGTGAGTGAGTGACTGAGTGAGTGAGTGAGTGACTGAGTGAGTGACTGACTGACTAAGTGAGTGAGTGACTGAGTGAGTGAGTGACTGAGTGAGTGAGTGACTGAGAGACATTGACACAGCACTGCAGAAGAGCTTACGGGAGAACGGATTCATGTGGGTGGTGGTGGGTGGGTTAGTGGGTGGGTTAGTGGGTGGGTTAGTGGGTGGGTGGGTTAGTGGGTGGGTGGGTGGGTGACTGAGTGACTGAGTGAGTGAGTGACTGAGAGACATTGACACAGCACTGCAGAAGAGCTTACGGGAGAACGGATTCATGTGGGTGGTGGTGGGTGGGTTAGTGGGTGGGTTAGTGGGTGGGTTAGTGGGTGGGTGGGTTAGTGGGTGGGTGGGTGGGTGAATGAGTGACTGAGTGAGTGAGTGAGTGACTAAGTGACTGAGTGAGTGACTGAGTGAGTGACTGAGAGACATTGACACAGCACTGCAGAAGAGCTTACGGGAGAACGGATTCATGTGGGTGGTGGTGGGTGGGTGGGTTAGTGGGTGGGTGGTGGGTGGGTTAGTGGGTGGGTTAGTGGGTGGGTTAGTGGGTGGGTGGGTTAGTGGGTGGGTGGGTGGGTGACTGAGTGACTGAGTGACTGAGTGAGTGACTGAGAGACATTGACACAGCACTGCAGAAGAGCTTACGGGAGAACGGATTCATGTGGGTGGTGGTGGGTGGGTTAGTGGGTGGGTTAGTGGGTGGGTGGGTGAGTGGGTGGGTGGGTGAGTGAGTGGGTGAGTGACTAAGTGAGTGACTGAGTGAGTGACTGAGTGAGTGACTGAGTGAGTGAGTGACTGAGAGACATTGACACAGCACTGCAGAAGAGCTTACGGGAGAACGGATTCATGTGGGTGGTGGTGGGTGGGTGGTGGGTGGGTTAGTGGGTGGGTGGGTGGTGGTGGGTGGGTTAGTGGGTGGGTGGGTTAGTGGGTGGGTGGGTTAGTGGGTGGGTGAGTGAGTGACTGAATGAGTGAGTGAGTGACTGAGAGACTGACTGAGTATATGAGTGAGTGACTGAGTGGCTGAGTGAGTGACTGAGTGAGTGAGTTGGTGAGTGACTGAGTGAGTGAGTGACTGAGTGAGTGACTGAGTGACTGAGTGACTGACTAAGTGAGTGAGTGACTGAGTGAGTGAGTGACTGAGTGAGTGACTGAGTGAGTGAGTGAGTGACTGAGTGAGTGAGTGAGTGACTGAGTGAGTGACTGAGTGACTGAGTGACTGACTAAGTGAGTGAGTGACTGAGTGAGTGAGTGACTGAGTGAGTGACTGAGTGAGTGAGTGAGTGACTGAGTGAGTGAGTGAGTGACTGAGAGACATTGACACAGCACTGCAGAAGAGCTTATGGGAGAACGGATTCATGTGGGTGGTGGTGGTGGGTGGGTTAGTGGGTGGGTTAGTGGGTGGGTTAGTGGGTGGGTGGGTTAGTGGGTGGGTGGGTGGGTGACTGAGTGACTGAGTGAGTGAGTGAGTGACTAAGTGACTGAGTGAGTGACTGAGTGAGTGAGTGACTGAGAGACATTGACACAGCACTGCAGAAGAGCTTACGGGAGAACGGATTCATGTGGGTGGTGGTGGGTGGGTTAGTGGGTGGGTTAGTGGGTGGGTGGTTTAGTGGGTGGGTGGGTGGGTGGGTGAATGAGTGACTGAGTGAGTGAGTGAGTGACTAAGTAACTAAGTGACTGAGTGAGTGACTGAGTGAGTGAGTGACTGAGAGACATTGACACAGCACTGCAGAAGAGCTTACGGGAGAACGGATTCATGTGGGTGGTGGTGGGTGGGTGGTGGGTGGGTTAGTGGGTGGGTGGGTGGTGGTGGGTGGGTTAGTGGGTGGGTGGGTTAGTGGGTGGGTGGGTTAGTGACTGAATGAGTGAGTGAGTGACTGAGAGACTGACTGAGTATATGAGTGAGTGACTGAGTGGCTGAGTGAGTGACTGAGTGAGTGAGTTGGTGAGTGACTGAGTGAGTGAGTGACTGAGTGAGTGACTGAGTGACTGAGTGACTGACTAAGTGAGTGAGTGACTGAGTGAGTGAGTGACTGAGTGAGTGACTGAGTGAGTGAGTGAGTGACTGAGTGAGTGAGTGAGTGACTGAGAGACATTGACACAGCACTGCAGAAGAGCTTATGGGAGAACGGATTCATGTGGGTGGTGGGTGGGTGGTGGGTGGGTGGTGGGTGGGTGGGTGGGTTAGTGAGTGAGTGACTGAGTGAGTGACTGAGTGAGTGACTGAGTGAGTGACTGAGTGAGTGACTGAGTGAGTGACTGAATGAGTGAGTGAGTGAGTGACTGGGTGGGTGAGTGAGTGACTGAGTGAGTGAGTGACTGAGTGAGTGACTGACTGAGTGAGTGAGTGACTGAGTGAGTGACTGAATGAGTGAGTGAGTGACTGAGTGAGTGACTGAGTGAGTGAGTGACTGAGTGAGTGAGTGAGTGACTGAGTGAGTGACTGACTGAGTGAGTGACTGAGTGAGTGAGTGAGTGACTGAGTGAGTGACTGACTGAGTGACTGACTGAGTGACTGACTGAGTGACTGACTGGGTGACTACCTTTGCCCGCATCTCCTTCATGTACAGTATGAATGCGTTGAGAGGCTTCTTGATGTGAGTGAGTGACTGAGTGAGTGACTGACTGAGTGACTGACTGAGTGACTGACTGAGTGAGTGAGTGAGTGACTGACTGAGTGAGTGACTGAGTGAGTGAGTGACTGAGAGACATTGACACAGCAATGCAGAAGAGCTTACGGGAGAACGGATTCATGTGGGTGGTGGTGGGTGGTGGTGGGTGGGTGGGTGACTGAGTGACTGACTGAGTGAGTGACTGACTGAGTGTATGAGTGACTGAGTGAGTGACTGACTGAGTGACTGACTGAGTGACTGACTGAGTGAGTGTGTCAGTGTTTGACTGAGTGAGTGAGTGGTTTAGTGAGTATGTGACTGAGTGAGTGAGTAACTGAGTGAGTGAGTGAGTGACTGACTGAGTGGGTGGGTGAGTGACTGACTAAGTGACTGACTAAGTGACTGACTAAGTGACTGAGTGACTGACTGAGTGAGTGAGTGAGTGACTGACTAATTGAGTGAGTGACTGAGTGAGTGAGTGACTGAGAGACATTGACACAGCAATGCAGAAGAGCTTACGGGAGAACGGATTCATGTGGGTGGTGGTGGGTGGTGGTGGGTGGGTGGGTGACTGAGTGACTGACTGAGTGAGTGACTGACTGAGTGTATGAGTGTATGAGTGAGTGGTTGAGTGACTGAGTGACTGACTGAGTGAGTGACTGACTGAGTGTATGAGTGTATGAGTGAGTGGTTGAGTGACTGAGTGACTGACTGAGTGACTGACTGAGTGTATCAGTGGTTGACTGACTGACTGAGTGACTGAGTGACTGAGTGAGTGACTGACTGACTGAGTGACTGACTGACTGAGTGACTGACTGACTGAGTGACTGACTGACTGAGTGCCTGACTGACTGACTGACTGAGTGACTGACTGAGTGAGTGACTGAATGACTGAGTGAGTGTATCAGTGAGTGGGTGAGTGTATGAGTGACTGACTGATTGTACCACCCACCCACCCACAGCTACTTCCACAAGGTCCCAGATTCCCCTCCTGACCTGGACGCCCCGGTGACTTTTAGTGAGTGACTGAGTGACTGAGTGACTGACTGAGTGACTGAGTGGGTGAGTGAGTGACTGAGTGGGTGAGTGACTGAGTGAGTGACTGAGTGAGTGAGTGAGTGGGTGAGTGAGTGAGTGGGTGGGTGAGTGAGTGGGTGAGTGAGTGAGTGACTGAGTGACTGACTGAGTGTATCAGTGAGTGTATGAGTGAGTGACTGAGTGAGTGTATCAGTGAGTGTATGAGTGAGTGACTGAGTGACTGACTGAGTGAGTGAGTGAGTGGGTGAGTGAGTGAGTGGGTGAGTGACTGAGTGAGTGACTGACTGAGTGACTGAGTGAGTGACTGAGTGACTGAGTGAGTGAGTGACTGACTGACTAACTGACTGACTGAGTGACTGATTGTACCACCCACCCACCCACAGCTACTTCCACAAGGTCCCAGATTCCCCTCCTGACCTGGACTCCCCGGTGACTTTTAGTGACTGAGTGACTGACTGAGGACTGACTGAGTGACTGAGTGAGTGACTGAGTGGGTGAGTGAGTGGGTGACTGACTGAGTGACTGAGTGACTGACTGAGTGTATGAGTGAGTGTATGACTGACTGAGTGACTGACTGAGTGACTGACTGAGTGTATCAGTGACTGAGTGACTGTATCAGTGACTGACTGATTGTACCACCCACCCACCCACAGCTACTTCCACAAGGTCCCAGATTCCCCTCCTGACCTGGACTCCCCGGTGACTTTTAGTGAGTGACTGAGTGAGTGGGTGAGTGAGTGTATCAGTGAGTGAGTGAGTGACTGACTGAGTGACTGAGTGACTGACTGAGTGACTGACTGAGTGACTGACTAACTCACTGACTGAGTGACTGACTGAGTGAGTGACTGAATGACTGAGTGAGTGTATCAGTGAGTGTATGAGTGAGTGACTGAGTGACTGACTGAGTGAGTGAGTGGGTGAGTGAGTGAGTGGGTGAGTGAGTGAGTGGGTGAGTGAGTGACTGAGTGAGTGAGTGGGTGGGTGAGTGAGTGGGTGAGTGAGTGAGTGACTGAGTGACTGACTGAGTGTATCAGTGAGTGTATGAGTGAGTGACTGAGTGAGTGTATCAGTGAGTGTATGAGTGAGTGACTGAGTGAGTGACTGAGTGAGTGAGTGGGTGAGTGAGTGAGTGGGTGAGTGAGTGAGTGGGTGAGTGACTGAGTGAGTGACTGACTGAGTGACTGAGTGACTGACTGAGTGACTGAGTGAGTGAGTGACTGACTGACTAACTCACTGACTGACTGAGTGACTGACTGAGTGACTGACTGACTGAGTGACTGACTGACTGACTGTACCACCCACCCACCCACAGCTACTTCCACAAGGTCCCAGATTCCCCGCCTGACCTGGACGCCCGGCGACTTTTAGTGACTGAGTGACTGAGTGAGTGACTGAGTGAGTGACTGAGTGGGTGAGTGACTGAGTGAGTGAGTGAGTGTATCAGTGTATGAGTGAGTGACTGAGTGACTGACTGAGTGAGTGTATCAGTGGTTGACTGAGTGACTGACTGAGTGACTGACTGAGTGAGTGACTGAGTGACTGAGTGACTGAGTGAGTGAGTGAGTGACTGAGTGAGTGTATCAGTGAGTGAGTGAGTGACTGACTGAGTGACTGACTGACTGACTGAGTGTATGAGTGAGTGTATGACTGACTGAATGACTGACTGACTGACTGAGTGTATGAGTGAGTGTATGACTGACTGACTGAGTGACTGACTGACTGAGTGACTGATTGTACCACCCACCCACAGCTACTTCCACAAGGTCCCAGATTCCCCGCCTGACCTTGACTCCCCGGCGACTTTTAGTGACTGAGTCACTGAGTGAGTGACTGAGTGAGTGAGTGGGTGAGTGGATGAGTGGGTGAGTGGATGAGTGGGTGGCTGGGTGAGTGAGTGAGTGAGTGGGTGAGTGAGTGGGTGAGTGGGTGAGTGAGTGGGTGAGTGACTGAGTGAGTGACTGAGTGAGTGAGTGTATCAGTGAGTGACTGATTGACTGAGTGACTGAATGACTGACTGACTGACTGAGTGTATGAGTGAGTGTATGACTGACTGAGTGCCTGACTGACTGACTGACTGAGTGACTGACTGAGTGACTGACTGACTGAGTGACTGTACCACCCACCCACCCACCCACAGCTACTTCCACAAGGTCCCAGATTCCCCTCCTGACCTTGACTCCCCGGCGACTTTTAGTGACTGAGTGAGTGACTGAGTGAGTGACTGACTGACTGAGTGACTGACTGAGTGACTGACTGAGTGTATCAGTGAGTGGGTGAGTGTATGAGTGAGTGACTGAGTGAATGACTGACTGAGTGACTGACTGAGTGACTGACTGAGTGTATCAGTGAGTGTATGAGTGAGTGACTGAGTGAGTGTATCAGTGAGTGTATGAGTGAGTGACTGAGTGACTGAGTGAGTGAGTGAGTGGGTGAGTGAGTGGGTGAGTGAGTGGGTGAGTGACTGAGTGAGTGAGTGACTGACTGAGTGACTGACTGAGTGTATGAGTGAGTGTATGACTGACTGAGTGACTGACTGAGTGACTGACTGAGTGTATCAGTGACTGAGTGACTGACTGACTGAGTGACTGATTGTACCACCCACCCACCCACAGCTACTTCCACAAGGTCCCAGATTCCCCTCCTGACCTGGACTCCCCGGCGACTTTTAGTGACTGAGTGAGTGACTGAGTGAGTGACTGACTGACTGAGTGAGTGAGTGACTGACTGAGTGAGTGACTGAGTGAGTGTATGAGTGAGTCACTGAGTGAGTGACTGAGTGAGTGAGTGGGTGAGTGGGTGAGTGGATGAGTGGGTGGCTGGGTGGGTGAGTGACTGACTGAGTGACTGAGTGACTGACTGAGTGTATCAGTGACTGAGTGTACCACCACCCACCCACCCACAGCTACTTCCACAAGGTCCCAGATTCCCCTCCTGACCTGGACTCCCCGGCGACTTTTAGTGAGTGAGTGAGTGTATGAGTGAGTGACTGACTGACTGAGTGACTGACTGAGTGTATGAGTGAGTGAGTGGGTGAGTGACTGAGTGAGTGACTGACTGAGTGAGTGACTGAGTGAGTGTATCAGTGAGTGGGTGAGTGACTGACTGACTGAGTGACTGACTGAGTGACTGAGTGACTGAGTGACTGAGTGAGTGACTGACTGAGTGACTGACTGAGTGACTGACTGACTGACTAACTGACTGACTGACTGACTGATTGTACCACCCACCCACCCACCCACAGCTACTTCCACAAGGTCCCAGATTCCCCTCCTGACCTGGACTCCCCGGCGACTTTTGGCTGCGTGGAGCCGCCTGAGGTGGAGCTGCCCCCTGCCAGCGACTCGTGGAGCGTGGAAGCTTACACAGGGTTCGATCTCACCAAGACTGGAGCCTTGGTTAAAGAGGTACATACAGATACACAGTGATACACACACAGACACTCACACACAGTGGAAGCTTACACAGGGTTCGATCTCACCAAGACTGGAGCCTTGGTTAAAGAGGTACACACACACAGTGATACATACACAGTGATACACACAGTGGAAGCTTACACAGGGTTCGATCTCACCAAGACTGGAGCCTTGGTTAAAGAGGTACATACAGATACACAGTGATACACACACACACACAGTGATACACACACAGTGGAAGCTTACACAGGGTTCGATCTCACCAAGACTGGGGCATTACTACAGGAGGTATACAGAGATACACACACAGTGATACACACACAGACACTCACACACAGTGGAAGCTTACACAGGGTTCGATCTCACCAAGACTGGGGCGTTAGTTAAAGAGGTATACACACAGTGATACACACAGTGATACACACAGTGATACACAGGGTTCGATCTCACCAAGACTGGAGCCTTGGTGCAAGAGGTATATACACAGTGATACACACACAGTGATACATACAGTGATACACACACACAGTGATACACACACAGTGATACACAGGGTTCGATCTCACCAAGACTGGAGCGTTACTACAGGAGGTATACACACACAGTGATACACACACAGAGAGAGACAGTGACACACACAGTGATACATACAGACACTCACACACAGTGATACACACACAGTGATACACACACAGTGATACACACACAGTGATACACACACAGTGATACACACAGTGATACACACACAGTGATACACACAGATACACACACAGTGACACACACACACAGTGATACACAGGGTTCGATCTCACCAAGACTGGGGCATTACTACAGGAGGTACACACACACAGTGATACACACACAGTGATACACACACAGTGACACACACACAGACACTCACACACAGTGGAAGCTTACACAGGGTTCGATCTCACCAAGACTGGAGCCTTGGTTCAAGAGGTACATACAGATACACAGTGATACACACACAGTGATACACAGTGATACACACACAGTGATACACACAGTGATACACACACACACACAGTGATACACACACAGTGGAAGCTTACACAGGGTTCGATCTCACCAAGACTGGGACATTGATACAAGAGGTATACAGAGATACACACACAGTGATACACAGGGTTCGATCTCACCAAGACTGGAGCGTTAGTTAAAGAGGTACACACAGTGATACACAGTGACACACACACACACAGTGATACACACACACAGTGATACACAGTGATACACACACAGTGATACACACACAGTGATACACACACAGTGATACACACACAGTGGAAGCTTACACAGGGTTCGATCTCACCAAGACTGGGACGTTGGTGCAAGAGGTATACACAGAGATACACAGTGATACACACAGTGATACACACAGTGATACACACACAGTGATACACACACAGTGATACACACACAGTGATACACACACAGTGACACACAGTGATACACACAGTGATACATACACACAGTGATACACACACAGTGATACACATACAGTGATACACACACACACACAGTGATACACACACAGTGATACACACACAGTGATACACACACAGTGACACACAGTGATACACACAGTGATACATACACACAGTGATACACACACAGTGATACACACACAGTGATACACACAGTGATACACACAGATACACACAGAGATACACACAGTGATACACAGGGTTCGATCTCACCAAGACTGGAGCATTGGTGCAAGAGGTACAGATACACAGATACACACACAGTGATACACACACAGTGACACACAGTGATACACACACAGTGATACACACACAGTGATACACACACAGTGATACACACACAGTGACACACAGTGATACACACAGTGATACATACACACAGTGATACACACACAGTGATACACACACAGTGATACACACACAGTGACACACAGTGATACACACAGTGATACACACAGTGATACACAGGGTTCGATCTCGCCAAGACTGGAGCATTGGTGCAAGAGGTACAGATACACAGATACACACACAGTGATACACACACAGTGATACATACAGTGATACACACACAGTGATACACACACAGTGATACACACACAGTGATACACACAGTGATACATACACACAGTGATACATACACACAGTGATACACACACAGTGATACACACACAGTGGAAGCTTACACAGGGTTCGATCTCACCAAGACTGGGACGTTGGTGCAAGAGGTATACACAGAGATACACAGTGATACACACAGTGATACACACAGTGATACACACACAGTGATACACACACAGTGATACACACACAGTGATACACACACAGTGATACACACACAGTGACACACAGTGATACACACAGTGATACACACACAGTGATACACATACAGTGATACACACACACACACAGTGATACACACACAGTGATACACACACAGTGATACACACACAGTGATACACACACAGTGATACACACACAGTGGAAGCTTACACAGGGTTCGATCTCACCAAGACTGGGGCATTAGTACAGGAGGTACACACACACAGTGATACACACACACAGTGATACACACACAGTGATACACACACAGTGATACACACACAGTGATACACACACAGTGATACACACACAGTGATACACACACAGTGATACACACACAGTGGAAGCTTACACAGGGTTCGATCTCACCAAGACTGGAGCGTTACTACAGGAGGTATATATACACACACAGAGATACACACACAGAGAGAGACAGAGATACACACACAGTGATACACACACAGTGATACACACACAGTGGAAGCTTACACAGGGTTCGATCTCACCAAGACTGGAGCATTAGTTAAAGAGGTACACACAGATACACAGTGATACACACACAGTGATACACACACAGTGATACACACACAGTGATACACACACACAGTGATACACACACAGTGATACACACACAGTGATACACACACAGTGATACACACACAGTGATACACACACAGTGGAAGCTTACACAGGGTTCGATCTCACCAAGACTGGGACGTTAGTGCAAGAGGTACACACAGTGATACATACACAGTGATACAGTGATACACACAGAGAGATACACAGTGATACACACAGACACTCACACACAGTGGAAGCTTACACAGGGTTCGATCTCACCAAGACTGGAGCATTGGTGCAAGAGGTATATACAGATACAGTGATATACACACACAGTGATACACACACAGTGATACACACACAGTGATACACACACAGTGATACACACACAGTGATACACACACAGTGATACACACACAGTGATACACACAGTGATACACACACAGTGACACACAGTGATACACATATTGATACACACACAGTGATACACACACAGTGATACACACACAGTGATACACACAGACACAGTGACACACAGTGATACACACACAGTGATACACACACAGTGATACACACAGTGATACACACACAGTGGAAGCTTACACAGGGTTCGATCTCACCAAGACTGGGGCATTAGTTAAAGAGGTATACACAGTGACACACACAGTGATACACACACACACAGTGATACACAGTGATACACACAGACACTCACACACAGTGATACACACAGTGATACACAGTGATACACACAGAGAGATACACAGTGACACACAGTGATACACACAGAGATACACACACAGTGATACACACACAGTGATACACACACAGTGATACACACACAGTGATACACACACAGAGATACACACAGAGTGGAAGCTTACACAGGGTTCGATCTCACCTAGACTGGAGCATTAGTACAAGAGGTACACACAGATACACAGTGATACACACACAGTGATACACACACAGTGATACACACACAGTGATACACACACAGTGATACACACACAGTGATACACACAGTGATACACACACAGTGATACACACACACACACACAGTGATACACACACAGTGATACACACACAGAGATACACACACAGTGATACACACACAGTGATACACACACAGTGGAAGCTTACACAAGGTTCGATCTCACCAAGACTGGAGCCTTAGTACAGGAGGTACACACAGATACACACACAGTGATACACACAGTGATACACACAGACACTCACACACAGTGATACACACACAGTGATACACACACAGTGACACACACACAGTGATACACAGGGTTCGATCTCACCAAGACTGGGACATTAGTACAGGAGGTACACACAGATACACACACAGTGGTACACACAGATACACACACAGTGATACACACACAGTGATACACACACAGTGATACACAGTGGAAGCTTACACAGGGTTCGATCTCACCAAGACTGGAGCATTAGTGCAAGAGGTACACACAGTGATACACACACAGTGATACACACACAGTGATACACACACAGTGATACACACACACACACAGTGATACACACAGTGATACAACAACAACAACAACCGCCATTCGCCACTAAGTGGCGGTGATGTCACCACGACGCTTGTGCCAGGCTATGTGCACCCTGAGGCCACGTGAAGTGTCGAACGCCCGCTGGCAGAAGGTCACGGGGCAGACCCAGGTGCCACGGGTCGACTGACTGAGATGACTGGCTGATGCACCACCTGTGCCCCCTACTGTGCCAACCTGCTGTGCTTTAGCCACCCGGCGCTCCGCTCGCTGTTGTGAGCGTCGCTCCTCCGCCCTCCGTTGTTGTTGGAGGGCGACTGCCTCCAACTGCCCAGTAGCATCCTTCACGAGCCTCCTCCACAGAGGCCGATCTTGACACCGCTGGTACCAGTCATCGGCAAGTCCACTCAGCTCCACGTCCTCCTGTACCACATCACACCATCTCTTCTCTAGCCCGTGCCATGCCCATTTAGCCCCCTCGATCCGGCCGAAAAAAAGCTGTTTCGGCATGCGGTGGCTGGGCATGCGGGCTACATGACCCAGCCATCGCAGCCTTGCCTGCCGGAGGAGCTCACCGATGGGACCCTGCCCAGATCTTTCAAGGATTTGTGAGCTCCTCACACAATCCAGTCTGGTTAAACCCAGGATGGATCGTAGGCAGGCCAGCCTAAATGTTTCTAACCGGCGAATATGTTCCATTAGGCGGGTCCACGTTTCGCAAGCGTAGAGAAGGGAGGGAATGACCGTGGCCGAGAAGACCTGAAGCTTAGTGCGGAACGACAGACCAGGTAGCTTCCACACAGCGTTACGCAACCGATGAAAAGATATTGCCGCTCGACTGATTCGGAGTGAGACCTCTGCTGTTAAACTGGAGCCAGTCATAAGCACACTGCCCAGGTATGGGAAACTCTCCACTCTCTCCACAACTGCCCCATCACCGATTGGGAGTTGTGGGGTGGAGTGTCCGATGGTACAAAATACCCAGGCAGGTGCTTAGTTTTGGTGGGGCTGATGGTAAGGCCCCATCTCTTAGTGGCACGCTCCAGTCTCAGCAGCAGCGTCTCCAACTCCTCCTCTGAATGAGCAGCTATTACCAAATCATCGGCATACATAACGTGGTTGAGCAATAGGGAGCCATCCCTTGACCGCACCCGGGCATCGATCAGCCTCCCATTATATCTGTACCAAATGGAGATTCCCCCGGTACAGCTATTGAAGGCTTCACAAACTACGTGGTCAAAATAGATGTTAAATAAAGTGGGATCCAGAGGACATCTCTGTCGCACCCCAAGGTGTACAGGGAATGGCTCTGACTCCCGGCCACGTAGTTTTACCCAGGCCCGCTCACCATCATGAAGGCCCTTAATTATCGTGAGCAGAGGGTTAAGTACTCCAAAAGCACGAAGAACAACCCAGAGGCCAGGCCTACTGATGGTATCATAGGCCTTGACCAGGTCAATAAAGCAGAGATGTAGGTCTTGCTGGAATTCTCTACACCTCTGCTGTAGCAGACGAATAGAAAATATGGCATCTGTGCAGGACCGCCCTTTCCTGAAACCGCATTGGGGCTCCGCAAGCCTCTCCTCAGCGTGCCTGGCAAGGCGATGTTGAATAATCCTTGCCAGGACCTTTCCCGGCACACTGAGGAGTGAGATGCCCCTGTAGTTGTTACAGTCTGTGAGGTCCCCCTTCTTAAAGAGGGGGACCACCAGGGCATCCTTCCAATCCTGCGGAACCCGTCCAGTGGTCCAGACTGTTGTTATGATGTCATATAGGGCAGTCTGTGCATAAACGCCACCCTCCCTCAGCATTTCGCTTGGGAGATCATCTCTAGCCCGGTGCCTTTCCTGGTCTCAGACTCCGGATCACCTTCAGTACTTCCTCAACAGATGGCACCTCAGCCAGCCACTCACAGGGGGTGACTTCATCCAATATTTGAGGCACCACAGCCTCAGCAGGGTCATCCCCACTTTGTGCCACGATGTTTTCCTGGCTGAGGGATTTTCCCTCCCCCAGGACCTCACAGAAATGCTCAGCAAATCTGCAAACCTGTTCCTGGGGGTCGGAGATTGGATCACCGTTTTTTCCCCTAATGATGGTAATAGGTGTGGCGCTGCAGGTTACTTTTGTGATGGAGTTAAATAGAGATTTGTGATCACGGGCCACTGAGGCAGACTCCATCTCCTCAGCAACCCGCGACCACCACCCATCCTTGCAACGCCTCACGGCTCTCCGAACCTCCGAGCGAAGGCTGCGGTAAGCCTCCTCATTCTCTGACGTGGGATGCTGTAGCCGATGACAGTAGGCCTGTCGCTTTTTCTCAACCATCCTGAACACCTCCTCTGTCAGCCAGGGTCTCTGGGGAGGTCTGGACCGCGTACCCAAAGCAGCCATTGCAGCTGCATGAGTCACAGTCCTAAACAGACACACACACAGACACACACACAGACACACACACAGACACACACACAGACACACACACAGACACACACACAGACACACACACAGACACACACAGACACACACACAGACACACACACAGACACACACACAGACACACACACAGACACACACACAGACACACACACAGACACACACACAGACACACACACACAGACACACACACAGACACACACACACAGACACAAACACACACAGACACACACACACAGACACACACAGACACAAACACACAAACACACACAAACACACACAGACACACAACAACAACAACAACAACCGCCATTCGCCACTAAGTGGCGGTGACGTCATCTCTCTGTGTCTCTGTCTCTGTGTCTCTCTGTCTGTGTCTCTCTTTGTCTCTGTCTCTGTCTCTCTCTGTGTCTCTGTCTCTCTCTCTGTGTCTCTGTCTCTCTCTCTGTCTCTCTCTGTGTCTCTGTCTCTCTCTGTCTCTGTCTCTCTGTCTCTTTGTGTGTCTCTGTCTCTCTCTGTCTCTGTCTCTCTCTCTGTGTCTCTCTGTGTGTCTCTGTCTCTCTCTGTCTCTGTCTCTCTGTCTCTCTCTGTGTGTCTCTGTCTCTCTCTGTCTTTCTGTGTGTCTCTGTGTCTCTCTCTCTGTCTCTGTGTCTCTCTCTGTGTCTCTCTGTCTCTGTGTCTCTGTCTCTCTGTCTCTGTGTGTCTCTCTGTCTCTGTGTGTCTCTCTCTCTCTGTGTCTCTCTCTCTCTGTGTCTCTGTCTCTCTGTGTCTCTCTCTCTGCCTCCACCTCAGAAGGAGCAAGAGGTGAAGATTCTCAAGGAGCCGGATCTCAAACCAAACAAGGAGGCTCGCTGCTCCATTGCCTGAACCTCTCTGGAACACTCTGGACTGGTCTGGACCGGTCTGGACCGATCTGGACCTGTCTGAACCGGTCTGGACCTGTCTGAACCTGTCTGAACCGGTCTGGACCTGTCTGAACCGGTCTGGACCTGTCTGAACCGGTCTGGACCTGTCTGAACCAGTCTGGACCTGTCTGGACCTGTCTGAACCTGTCTGAACCGGTCTGGACCTGTCTGAACCGGTCTGGACCGGTCTGGACCTGTCTGAACCGGTCTGGACCTGTCTGGACCTGTCTGAACCGGTCTGGACCTGTCTGAACCAGTCTGGACCTGTCTGAACCAGTCTGGACCTGTCTGAACCTGTCTGGACTGGTCTGGACCTGTCTGAACCGGCCTGGATCTGTCCGAACCGGTCTGAACTGGTCTGGACCTGTCTGAGCCGGTCTGGAGCTGTCTGAACCGACCTGGATCTGTCCAAACCAGTCTGAACTGGTCTGGAACTGTCTGAACCGGTCTGGAGCTGTCTGCACCGTCCTGGACCTGTATGAACCGGTCTGAACTGGTCTGGACCTGTCTGAACCAGTCTGGAGCTGTCTGAACCAGCCTGGACCTGTCTGGACCTGTCTGAACCGGCCTGGACCTGGCTGAACCGGTTTGGACCTGTCTGAACTGGTCTGGAGCTGTCTGAACCGGTCTGGACCTGTCTGAACCGGCCTGGATCTGTCCGAACCGGTCTGAACTGGTCTGGACCGGTCTGGACCGGTCTGGACCGGTCTGGACCGGCCTGGACCTGTCTGGACCTGTCTGAACTGGTCTGGACCTGTCTGAACCGGTCTGGAGCTGTCTGAACCGGCCTGGACCTGTCTGGACCTGTCTGAACTGGCCTGGACCTGTCTGAACCGGTCTGGACTTGTCTGAACTGGTCTGGAGCTATCTGAACTGGTCTGAACCTGTCTGAACCGGTCTGGACCTGTCTGAACTGGTCTGAACCTGTCTAAACCGGCCTTGACCTGTCTGAACTGGCCTTGACCTGTCTGAACTGGCCTTGACCTGTCTGAACCGGCCTTGACCTGTCTGAACCGGCCTGGACCTGTCTGAACCGGTCTGGAGCTGTCTGAACCGGTCTGAACCTGTCTGAACCGGCCTTGACCTGTCTGAACCAGCCTGGACCTGTCTGAACCGGTCTGGAGCTGTCTGAACCGGTCTGAACCTGTCTGAACCGGCCTTGACCTGTCTGAACCGGCCTGGACCTGTCTGAACTGGCCTTGACCTGTCTGAACCGGCCTGGACCTGTCTGAACCGGCCTTGACCTGTCTGAACCGGTCTGGAGCTGTCTGAACCGGTCTGAACCTGTCTGAACCGGCCTTGACCTGTCTGAACCGGCCTGGACCTGTCTGAACCGGCCTGGACCTGTCTGAACCAGCCTGGACCTGTCTGAACCGGCCTGGACCTGTCTGAACCGGCCTTGACCTGTCTGAACCGGCCTGAACCTGTCTGAACCGGCCTGGACCTGTCTGAACTGGTCTGGACCTGTCTGAACCGGCCTGGACCTGTCTGAACCGGCCTGGACCTGTCTGAACTGGTCTGGACCTGTCTGAACCAGCCTGGACCTGTCTGAACCGGCCTGGACCTGTCTGAACCGGCCTGGACCTGTCTGAACCGGCCTGGACCTGTCTGAACCGGTCTGGATCTGTCTGAACCGGCCTGGATCTGTCTGAACTGGTCTGAACTGGTCTGGACCTGTCTGAACCGGTCTGGAGCTGTCTGAACCGGCCTGGATCTGTCTGAACTGGTCTGAACTGGTCTGGAGCTGTCTGAACTGGTCTGAACCAATCTTAACCAGTTTGATCCAGTCAGAACCTATCCGTACGTCTGTGAACCGGTCCGGCTTGAACCGCTCTGAACCGCTCTGAACCGCTCTGAACCGCTCTGAACCGCTCTGAACCGCTCTGAACCGCTCTGAACCGCTCTGAACCGCTCTGAACCCATTTAAAGTGGTTCAAACAAAATACAGAACAGCTTGAAATCGGTTCAAACGGGAACACAGAACCGGTTGAAACCGGTTCAATCGAGAACGCTGAACCGGTTCAAGCCAGGCGGGTTTAAACCGGTTTAAACCTGAACTAAGCTGCTTTTGCACCGCTTTTAATACCTAAATATACAAGAATACAGCCTTTAATTTAGCTTACTTTGCAAGTACGTGGATACATAAACATAGGGCCTTTAATTTAGTTTACTTTGCAAATACGTGAATACATAAACATAGGGCCTTTAATTTAGTTTACTTTGCAAATACGTGAATATATAAACATAGGGCCTTTAATTTAGTTTACTTTGCAAGTACGTGAATACATAAACATAGGGCCTTTAATTTAGTTTACTTTGCAAATACGTGAATATATAAACATAGAGCCTTTAATTTAGTTTACTTTGCAAATACGTTAATATATAAACATAGGGCCTTTAATTTAGTTTACTTTACAAATACGTGGATATATAAACATAGGGGCTTTAATTTAGTTTACTTTGCAAGTACGTGGATACATAAACATAGGGCCTTTAATTTAGATTACTTTGCAAGTACGTGAATATATAAACATAGGGGCCTTTAATTTAGTTTACTTTGCAAATACGTGAATACATAAACATAGGGCCTTTAATTTAGTTTACTTTGCAAGTACGTGGATATATAAACATAGGGCCTTTAATTTAGTTTACTTTGCAAATACGTGGATACATAAACATAGGGGCTTTAATTTAGCTTACTTTGCAAGTACGTGGATATATAAACATAGGGGCTTTAATTTAGTTTACTTTGCAAATACGTGAATATATAAACATATGGACTTTAAATTTTGATTTAAAGCTTTCGTGACTGCAGTAATTCATATTCTTAGTGCTTTCGGTAAAGTCACGTTGAAGGGAAACAATAAAATAATAATAATGTATATAAAACAATAAAAAATTCTCACGACGTTTCGACCATAACACGACCGTTTGTGTTATGGTCGAAACGTCGTGAGAATTTGTATTGTTTTATATACATTATTATTTTATTGTTTCCCTTCAACGTGACTTTACCGAAAGCACTAAGTTTATAGGGACTTTAATTTAGTTTACTTTGCAAGTACGTGAATACATAAACATAGTGCCTTTAATTTAGTTTACTTTGCAAGTACGTGGATACATAAACATAGGGGCTTTAATTTAGTTTACTTTGCAAATACGTGAATACATAAACATAGGGGCTTTAATTTAGTTTACTTTGCAAGTACATGGATATATAAACATAGGGCCTTTAATTTAGTTTACTTTGCAAATACGTGGATACATAAACATAGGGGCTTTAATTTAGTTTACTTTTCAAATACGTGAAGATATAAACATAGGGACTTTAATTTAGTTTACTTTGCAAATACGTGAATACATAAACATAGGGGCTTTAATTTAGTTTACTTTGCAAGTACGTGAATACATAAACATAGGGCCTTTAATTTAGTTTACTTTGCAAATACGTGAATATATAAACATAGGGCCTTTAATTTAGTTTACTTTGCAAATACGTGGATACATAAACATAGGGCCTTTAATTTAGTGTACTTTGCAAATACGTGAATATATAAACATAGGGCCTTTAATTTAGTTTACTTTGCAAGTACGTGAATATATAAACATAGGGGCTTTAATTTAGTGTACTTTGCAAATACGTGAATATATAAACATAGGGCCTTTAATTTAGTTTACTTTGCAAGTACGTGGATACATAAACATAGGGGCTTTAATTTAGTTTACTTCGCAAATACTTTAATATATAAACATAGGGCCTTTAATTTAGTTTACTTTGCAAATACGTTAATATATAAACATAGGGCCTTTAATTTAGTTTACTTTGCAAATACGTGGATATATAAACATAGGGACTTTAATTTAGTTTACTTTGCAAATACGTGGATATATAAACATAGGGCCTTTAATTTAGTTTACTTTGCAAATACGTGGATATATAAACATAGGTCCTTTAATTTAGTTTACTTTGCAAATACGTGGATACATAAACATAGGGCCTTTAATTTAGTTTACTTTGCAAATACGTGGATACATAAACATAGTGCCTTTGTATTCTTGGTTCTTTGGTTTTAAAATGATGAATTAATAAAATAAAATAACCCAATAAAATTACAGGACGGGTCTGTTCCTTTCACCTGAAGGAGGCCACTTGTGTTGTGGCCGAAACGTCGTGAGAATTTAATCGCGTTTTTATTTTATAAATGTATTCGTTTCTCCTCATTCTACGTGGGGGTGACTTTACCGTAAGGACCAAAGGAGATTAATCCTTGAGCTCTAAATCGAAATTTGTATTCTTTGTTCTTTGGGTAAAGTCACGTAGAAGGGAAACAATAAAATAATAAGAAACATAAAACAGTACGATTTATTATTTTATTGTTTCCCTTCTACGTGGCGGTGACTTTACCCAAAGAACCAAGAATTTGAATGTCCGGCAGTAACGAAACCTTTAAATAAATATACACACTCTGGTTTGCTTTAAAGGCAATTACTGTTGAAGTGTCTGTAGTGAGTCTGTGTGTGTGGTGAGTCTGTGGTGAGTCTCTGTGTGTGGTGAGTCTGTGGTGAGTCTGTGGTGAGTCTCTGTGTGTGGTGAGTCTCTGTGTGTGGTGAGTCTCTGTGTGTGGTGAGTCTCTGTGTGTGTGGTGAGTCTCTGTGGTGAGTCTCTGTGAGTGGTGAGTCTCTGTGTGGTGAGTCTCTGTGTGTGGTGAGTCTCTGTGTGGTGAGTCTCTGTGTGTGGTGAGTCTCTGTGGTGAGTCTCTGTGTGTGGTGAGTCTGTGGTGAGTCTGTGGTGATCTCTGTGTGTGGTGAGTCTCTGTGTGTGGTGAGTCTCTGTGTGTGTGGTGAGTCTCTGTGGTGAGTCTCTGTGTGTGGTGAGTCTCTGTGTGTGGTGAGTCTCTGTGTGTGGTGAGTCTCTGTGTGTGTGGTGAGTCTGTGGTGAGTCTCTGTGTGTGTGGTGAGTCTCTGTGTGTGGTGAGTCTGTGTGTGTGGTGAGTCTGTGGTGAGTCTGTGGTGAGTCTCTGTGTGTGGTGAGTCTGTGTGTGTGGTGAGTCTCTGTGTGTGGTGAGTCTCTGTGTGTGTGGTGAGTCTCTGTGTGTGGTGAGTCTCTATGTGTGTGGTGAGTCTCTGTGTGTGTGGTGAGTCTGTGGTGAGTCTGTGGTGAGTCTGTGGTGAGTCTCTGTGGTGAGTCTCTGTGTGTGTGGTGAGTCTCTGTGTGTGGTGAGTCTCTGTGTGTGGTGAGTCTCTGTGGTGAGTCTGTGGTGAGTCTCTGTGTGTGGTGAGTCTGTGGTGAGTCTGTGGTGATCTCTGTGTGTGGTGAGTCTCTGTGTGTGGTGAGTCTCTGTGGTGAGTCTGTGGTGAGTCTCTGTGAGTGGTGAGTCTCTGTGTGTGGTGAGTCTGTGGTGAGTCTCTGTGAGTGGTGAGTCTCTGTGTGTGGTGAGTCTGTGGTGAGTCTCTGTGTGTGGTGAGTCTGTGGTGAGTCTCTGTGTGTGGTGAGTCTCTGTGTGTGGTGAGTCTCTGTGTGTGGTGAGTCTGTGGTGAGTCTGTGGTGAGTCTCTGTGAGTGGTGAGTCTCTGTGTGTGGTGAGTCTGTGGTGAGTCTCTGTGTGTGTGAGTCTCTGTGTGTGGTGAGTCTCTGTGGTGAGTCTCTGTGTGTGGTGAGTCTCTGTGAGTGGTGAGTCTCTGTGTGTCGTGAGTCTGTGGTGAGTCTCTGTGTGTGGTGAGTCTCTGTGGTGAGTCTCTGTGTGTGGTGAGTCTCTGTGTGTGGTGAGTCTGTGGTGAGTCTGTGGTGAGTCTCTGTGTGTGGTGAGTCTCTGTGTGTGGTGAGTCTGTGGTGAGTCTGTGGTGAGTCTCTGTCTGTGGTGAGTCTCTGTGTGTGGTGAGTCTCTGTGTGTGTGAGTCTCTGTGTGTGGTGAGTCTGTGTGTGTGTGGTGAGTCTCTGTGTGTGGTGAGTCTGTGGTGAGTCTCTGTGTGTGGTGAGTCTCTGTGGTGAGTCTCTGTGTGTGGTGAGTCTCTGTGTGTGTGGTGAGTCTCTGTGTGTGGTGAGTCTGTGGTGAGTCTCTGTGTGTGGTGAGTCTCTGTGTGGTGAGTCTCTGTGTGTGGTGAGTCTGTGGTGAGTCTCTGTGTGTGGTGAGTCTGTGGTGAGTCTCTGTGCGTGGTGAGTCTGTGGTGAGTCTCTGTGCGTGGTGAGTCTGTGGTGAGTCTCTGTGTGTGTGGTGAGTCTCTGTGTGTGGTGAGTCTGTGGTGAGTCTCTGTGCGTGGTGAGTCTGTGGTGAGTCTCTGTGCGTGGTGAGTCTGTGGTGAGTCTCTGTGTGTGTGGTGAGTCTCTGTGTGTGGTGAGTCTGTGGTGAGTCTCTGTGTGTGTGGTGAGTCTGTGGTGAGTCTCTGTGTGTGTGGTGAGTCTCTGTGGTGAGTCTCTGTGTGTGGTGAGTCTCTGTGTCTGTGGTGAGTCTGTGGTGAGTCTCTGTGTGTGGTGAGTCTCTGTGGTGAGTCTCTGTGTCTGTGGTGAGTCTGTGGTGAGTCTCTGTGTGTGGTGAGTCTCTGTGCGTGGTGAGTCTGTGGTGAGTCTCTGTGTGTGGTGAGTCTCTGTGTGTGTGGTGAGTCTGTGGTGAGTCTGTGGTGAGTCTCTGTGTGTGTGTGAGTCTCTGTGTGTGGTGAGTCTCTGTGTGTGTGGTGAGTCTCTGTGTGTGTGGTGAGTCTGTGGTGAGTCTCTGTGAGTGGTGAGTCTGTGGTGAGTCTCTGTGTGTGGTGAGTCTCTGTGTGTGGTGAGTCTGTGGTGAGTCTGTGTGTGTGGTGAGTCTGTGGTGAGTCTCTGTGCGTGGTGAGTCTGTGGTGAGTCTGTGTGTGTGGTGAGTCTCTGTGTGTGTGGTGAGTCTCTGTGTGTGGTGAGTCTGTGGTGAGTCTCTGTGTGTGGTGAGTCTGTGGTGAGTCTCTGTGTGTGGTGAGTCTGTGGTGAGTCTCTGTGTGTGGTGAGTCTGTGGTGAGTCTCTGTGTGTGGTGAGTCTGTGGTGAGTCTCTGTGCGTGGTGAGTCTGTGGTGAGTCTCTGTGCGTGGTGAGTCTGTGGTGAGTCTCTGTGTGTGGTGAGTCTCTGTGTGTGTGGTGAGTCTGTGGTGAGTCTCTGTGTGTGGTGAGTCTCTGTGTGTGGTGAGTCTCTGTGTGTGTGGTGAGTCTGTGGTGAGTCTCTGTGTCTGTGGTGAGTCTCTGTGTGTGTGGTGAGTCTCTGTGTGTGGTGAGTCTCTGTGTGTGTGGTGAGTCTGTGGTGAGTCTCTGTGTGTGTGGTGAGTCTCTGTGGTGAGTCTCTGTGTGTGGTGAGTCTCTGTGGTGAGTCTCTGTGTCTGTGGTGAGTCTGTGGTGAGTCTCTGTGTGTGGTGAGTCTCTGTGGTGAGTCTCTGTGTCTGTGGTGAGTCTGTGGTGAGTCTCTGTGTGTGTGGTGAGTCTGTGGTGAGTCTCTGTGTATGGTGAGTCTCTGTGTGTGGTGAGTCTCTGTGGTGAGTCTCTGAGTCTGTGGTGAGTCTCTGTGTGTGGTGAGTCTCTGTGGTGAGTCTCTGTGTCTGTGGTGAGTCTGTGGTGAGTCTCTGTGTGTGGTGAGTCTCTGTGGTGAGTCTCTGTGTCTGTGGTGAGTCTGTGGTGAGTCTCTGTGTGTGGTGAGTCTCTGTGCGTGGTGAGTCTGTGGTGAGTCTCTGTGTGTGGTGAGTCTCTGTGTGTGTGGTGAGTCTGTGGTGAGTCTCTGTGTGTGGTGAGTCTCTGTGTGTGTGGTGAGTCTGTGGTGAGTCTGTGGTGAGTCTCTGTGTGTGTGTGAGTCTCTGTGTGTGGTGAGTCTCTGTGTGTGGTGAGTCTCTGTGTGTGGTGAGTCTGTGGTGAGTCTGTGTGTGTGGTGAGTCTGTGGTGAGTCTCTGTGCGTGGTGAGTCTGTGGTGAGTCTGTGTGTGTGGTGAGTCTCTGTGTGTGGTGAGTCTCTGTGTGTGTGGTGAGTCTCTGTGTGTGTGGTGAGTCTGTGGTGAGTCTCTGTGTCTGTGGTGAGTCTGTGGTGAGTCTCTGTGTGTGGTGAGTCTCTGTGTGTGGTGAGTCTGTGGTGAGTCTCTGTGAGTGGTGAGTCTGTGGTGAGTCTCTGTGGTGAGTCTCTGTGTGTGGTGAGTCTCTGTGGTGAGTCTCTGTGTCTGTGGTGAGTCTGTGGTGAGTCTCTGTGTGTGGTGAGTCTGTGGTGAGTCTCTGTGTGTGTGGTGAGTCTCTGTGTGTGTGGTGAGTCTCTGTGTGTGGTGAGTCTCTGTGTGTGTGGTGAGTCTGTGGTGAGTCTCTGTGTGTGTGGTGAGTCTCTGTGTGTGTGGTGAGTCTGTGGTGAGTCTCTGTGTGTGGTGAGTCTCTGTGTGTGTGGTGAGTCTCTGTGTGTGTTGTGAGTCTCTGTGTGTGGTGAGTCTCTGTGTGTGGTGAGTCTGTGGTGAGTCTGTGGTGAGTCTCTGTGTGTGGTGAGACTCTGTGTGTGGTGAGTCTCTGTGCGTGGTGAGTCTCTGTGGTGAGTCTCTGTCTGTGGTGAGTCTCTGTGTGTGGTGAGTCTCTGTGTGTGGTGAGTCTCTGTGGTGAGTCTCTGTGGTGAGTCTCTGTGTGTGGTGAGTCTCTGTGTGTGTGGTGAGTCTGTGGTGAGTCTCTGTGTGTGGTGAGTCTCTGTGAGTGGTGAGTCTGTGTGTGTGGTGAGTCTCTGTGTATGGTGAGTCTCTGTGTGTGTGGTGAGTCTGTGGTGAGTCTCTGTGTGTGTGGTGAGTCTCTGTGTGTGTGGTGAGTCTGTGGTGAGTCTCTGTGTGTGGTGAGTCTCTGTGGTGAGTCTCTGTGTGTGTGGTGAGTCTGTGGTGAGTCTCTGTGTGTGTGGTGAGTCTGTGGTGAGTCTCTGTGTGTGGTGAGTCTCTGTGGTGAGTCTCTGTGTGTGGTGAGTCTCTGTGTGGTGAGTCTGTGGTGAGTCTCTGTGTGTGGTGAGTCTCTGTGGTGAGTCTCTGTGTGTGTGGTGAGTCTGTGGTGAGTCTCTGTGTGTGTGGTGAGTCTGTGGTGAGTCTCTGTGTGTGGTGAGTCTCTGTGGTGAGTCTCTGTGTGTGGTGAGTCTGTGGTGAGTCTCTGTGTGTGGTGAGTCTCTGTGTGTGTGGTGAGTCTGTGTGTGTGGTGAGTCTCTGTGTGTTGTGAGTCTCTGTGGTGAGTCTGTGGTGAGTCTGTGGTGAGTCTCTGTGTGTGTGGTGAGTCTCTGTGGTGAGTCTCTGTGTGTGGTGAGTCTCTGTGTGTGGTGAGTCTCTGTGTGTGGTGAGTCTGTGGTGAGTCTGTGGTGAGTCTCTGTGTGTGGTGAGTCTGTGGTGAGTCTCTGTGTGTGTGGTGAGTCTCTGTGTGTGTGGTGAGTCTCTGTGTGTGGTGGTGAGTCTGTGGTGAGTCTCTGTGTGTGGTGAGTCTGTGGTGAGTCTCTGTGTGTGTGGTGAGTCTGTGGTGAGTCTGTGTGTGTGGTGAGTCTCTGTGTGTGTGGTGAGTCTCTGTGTGTGTGGTGAGTCTCTGTGTGTGGTGAGTCTGTGGTGAGTCTGTGTGTGTGGTGAGTCTCTGTGTGTGTGGTGAGTCTCTGTGTGTGTGGTGAGTCTCTGTGTGTGGTGAGTCTGTGGTGAGTCTCTGTGTGTGGTGAGTCTCTGTGTGTGGTGAGTCTCTGTGTGTGGTGAGTCTCTGTGAGTGGTGAGTCTGTGGTGAGTCTCTGTGTGTGGTGAGTCTCTGTGAGTGGTGAGTCTCTGTGTGTGTGGTGAGTCTGTGGTGAGTCTCTGTGTGAATCTCTGTGTGTGTGAGTCTCTGTGTGTGGTGAGTCTGTGGTGAGTCTCTGTGTGTGGTGAGTCTCTGTGTGTGGTGAGTCTCTGTGTGTGTGAGTCTCTGTGTGTGGTGAGTCTCTGTGTGTGGTGAGTCTGTGGTGAGTCTCTGTGTGTGGTGAGTCTCTGTGTGTGTGTGTGGTGAGTCTCTGTGTGTGGTGAGTCTGTGGTGAGTCTGTGGTGAGTCTCTGTGTGTGGTGAGTCTCTGTGTGTGGTGAGTCTCTGAGTCTGTGGTGAGTCTGTGGTGAGTCTGTGTGTGTGGTGAGTCTCTGTGTGTGTGGTGAGTCTGTGGTGAGTCTCTGTGTGTGGTGAGTCTGTGGTGAGTCTCTGTGTGTGTGGTGAGTCTCTGTGTGTGTGGTGAGTCTCTGTGTGTGGTGAGTCTCTGTGTGTGGTGAGTCTCTGTGTGTGTGGTGAGTCTCTGTGTGTGGTGAGTCTCTGTGTGTGGTGAGTCTCTGTGTGTGTGGTGAGTCTCTGTGTGTGGTGAGTCTCTGTGAGTGGTGAGTCTCTGTGTGTGTGGTGAGTCTGTGGTGAGTCTCTGTGTGTGGTGAGTCTGTGGTGAGTCTCTGTGTATGGTGAGTCTCTGTGGTGAGTCTCTGTGTGTGGTGAGTCTCTGTGTGTGGTGAGTCTCTGTGTGTGGTGAGTCTCTGTGAGTGGTGAGTCTCTGTGTGTGTGGTGAGTCTGTGTGTGTGGTGAGTCTCTGTGTGTGTGGTGAGTCTGTGGTGAGTCTCTGTGTGTGGTGAGTCTGTGTGTGTGGTGAGTCTCTGTGTGTGTGGTGAGTCTGTGGTGAGTCTCTGTGAGTGGTGAGTCTCTGTGTGTGTGGTGAGTCTGTGTGTGTGGTGAGTCTCTGTGTGTGTGGTGAGTCTGTGGTGAGTCTCTGTGTGTGGTGAGTCTCTGTGAGTGGTGAGTCTCTGTGTGTGTGGTGAGTCTGTGGTGAGTCTCTGTGTGTGGTGAGTCTGTGGTGAGTCTGTGGTGAGTCTCTGAGTCTGTGGTGAGTCTGTGGTGAGTCTGTGTGTGTGGTGAGTCTCTGTGTGTGTGGTGAGTCTGTGGTGAGTCTCTGTGTGTGGTGAGTCTCTGTGTGTGGTGAGTCTCTGTGTGAGTCTCTGTGTGTGGTGAGTCTCTGTGTGAGTCTCTGTGTGTGGTGAGTCTCTGTGTGTGGTGAGTCTGTGGTGAGTGTCTGTGGTGAGTCTCTGTGTGTGGTGAGTCTGTGGTGAGTGTCTGTGGTGAGTGTCTGTGGTGAGTCTCTGTGTGTGGTGAGTCTCTGTGTGAGTCTCTGTGTGTGGTGAGTCTCTGTGTGTGGTGAGTCTGTGGTGAGTGTCTGTGGTGAGTCTCTGTGTGTGGTGAGTCTGTGGTGAGTGTCTGTGGTGAGTGTCTGTGGTGAGTCTCTGTGTGTGGTGAGTCTCTGTGTGTGGTGAGTCTCTGTGGTGAGTCTCTGTGTGTGTGGTGAGTCTGTGGTGAGTCTCTGGTGAGTCTCTGTGTGTGGTGAGTCTCTGTGTGTGGTGAGTCTCTGTGTGTGGTGAGTCTGTGGTGAGTCTCTGTGTGTGTGGTGAGTCTGTGGTGAGTCTCTGTGTGTGTGGTGAGTCTCTGTCTGTGGTGAGTCTCTGTGTGTGGTGAGTCTGTGGTGAGTCTCTGTGTGTTTGGTGAGTCTCTGTGTGTGTGGTGAGTCTGTGGTGAGTCTCTGTGTGTGGTGAGTCTGTGGTGAGTCTCTGTGTGTGGTGAGTCTGTGGTGAGTGTCTGTGGTGAGTCTCTGTGTGTGGTGAGTCTCTGTGTGTGTGGTGAGTCTCTGTGTGTGGTGAGTCTGTGGTGAGTCTCTGTGTGTGGTGAGTCTCTGTGGTGAGTCTCTGTGTCTGTGGTGAGTCTGTGGTGAGTCTGTGGTGAGTCTCTGTGTGTGGTGAGTCTCTGTGGTGAGTCTGTGGTGAGTCTCTGTGTGTGTGGTGAGTCTCTGTGTGTGGTGAGTCTCTGTGTGTGGTGAGTCTGTGGTGAGTCTCTGTGTGAGTCTCTGTGTGTGGTGAGTCTGTGGTGAGTCTCTGTGTGAGTCTCTGTGAGTGGTGAGTCTGTGGTGAGTCTGTGGTGAGTCTCTGTGTGTGTGAGTCTCTGTGTGTGGTGAGTTAGGGAGTGTCTAAGTGAGTGAGTGTCTAAGTGAGTGTCTAAGTCTGTGAGTGAGTGTCTAAGTGAGTGAGTGTCTAAGTGAGTGAGTGAGTGTCTAAGTGAGTGATTGAGTGTCTAAGTGAGTGTCTAAGTGAATGAGTGTCTAAGTGAGTGAGTGTCTGAGTGTCTAAGTAAGTGAGTGAGTGTCTAAGTAAGTTTCTAAGTGAGTGAGTGTCTAAGTGAGTGTCTTAAGTGAGTAAATGTCTAAGTGAATGTCTAAATGAGTGTCTAAGTGATTGAGTGAGTGTCTAAGTGAGTGTTTAAGTGATTGATTGAGTGTCTAAGTGAGTGAGTGTCTAAGTGAGTGTCTAAGTGAGTGTCTAAGTGAATGAGTGATTGAGTGTCTAAGTGAGTGTCTAAGTGAGTGTCTACTTGAATGAGTGATTGTTTAAGTGAGTGTGTGTCTAAGTGCGTGAGTGAGTGTCTTAATTGAGTGAGTGTCCAAGTGAGTGTCTAAGTGAGTGTCTAAGTGAGTGAGTGTCTAAGTGAGTGTCTAAGTGAGTGAGTGAGTTAGTGAGTGTTTAAGTGAGTGAGTGTCTAAGTGCGTGAGTGAGTGTCTAAGTGAGTGAGTGTCTAAGTGAGTGTCTAAGTGTCTGAGTGAGTGTCTAAGTGAGTGTCTAATTGAGTGTCTAAGTGAGTGAGTGAGTGTCTAACTGAGTGTCTAATTGAGTGAGTGAGACTCTAAGTGAGTGAGTGAGTGAGTGTCTAAGTGAGTGAGTGTCTAAGTAAGTGTCTAAGTGAGTGAGTGATTGAGTGTCTAAGTGAGTGTCTAAGTGAGTGAGTGTCTAAGTGAGTGAGTGTATAAATGCGTGTCTAAGTAAGTGAGTGTCTAAGTGAGTGACTAAGTGAGTGTCTAAGTGAGTAAGTGAGTGAGTGTCTAAGTGAGTGAGTGTCTAATTGAGTGTCTAAGTGAGTGAGTGAGTGTCTAACTGAGTGTCTAATTGAGTGAGTGAGACTCTAAGTGAGTGAGTGAGTGTCTAAGTGAGTGAGTGGCTATATAAGTGTCTAAGTAAGTGTCTAAGTGAGTGAGTGAGTTAGTGAGTGTTTAAGTGAGTGAGTGTCTGAGTGTCTAAGTGAGTGTCTAAGTGAGTGTCTGAGTGAGTGTCTGAGTGTCTAAGTGTCTAAGTGAGTGTCTAAGTGACTGTCTAATTTAGTGTCTAAGTGAATGTCTAAGTGAGTGAATAATTTAGTGTCTAAGTGAGTGTCTAAGTGAGTGTCTAAGTGAGTGACTAAGTGAGTGTATAAGTGAGTGAGTGAGTGTCTAAGTGAGTGTATACGTGAGTGAGTGAGTGTCTAAGTGAGTGTATAAGTGAGTGTCTAAGTTAGTGAGTGTCTAAGTGAGTGAGTGTCTAAGTGAGTGTCTAAGTGAGTGAGTGAGTGTCTAAGTGAGTGTCTAAGTGAGTGAGAGTCTAAGTGAATGTCTAAGTGAGTGTGTAATTGAGTGAGTGAGTGAGTGAGTGTCTAAGTGAGTGAGTGTCTAAATGAGTGTCTAAGTGAGTGAGTGTCTAAGTGCGTGTCTAAGTGAGTAAGTGAGTGATTGAGTGCCTAAGTGAGTGTCTAAGTGAGTGTTTAAGTGATTGAGTGCATAAGTGAGTGTCTAAGTGAGTTAGTGTCTAATTGAGTGAGTGAGTGTCTAAGTGAGTGTCTAAGTGAGTGAGTGAGTGTCTAAGTGAGTGTCTAAGTGAGTGTCTAAGTGAGTGAATGTCTGAGCGATTGTCTGAGTGTCTAAGTGTCTAAGTGAGTGTCTAAGTGAGTGCCTAAGTGAGTGTCTAATTTAGTGTCTAAGTGAATGTCTAAGTGAGTGAATAATTTAGTGTCTAAGTGAGTGTCTAAGTGAGTATCTAAGTGAGTGACTAAGTGAGTGTATAAGTGAGTGAGTGAGTGTCTAAGTGAGTGTATAAGTAAGTGAGTGAGTGAGTGTCTAAGTGAGTGAGTGTATAAGTGAGTGTCTAAGTGAGTGTCTGAGTGAGTGTCTGAGTGTCTAAGTGTCTAAGTGAGTGTCTAAGTGAGTGTCTAATTTAGTGTCTAAGTGAATGTCTAAGTGAGTGAATAATTTAGTGTCTAAGTGAGTGTCTAAGTGAGTGTCTAAGTGAGTGACTAAGTAAGTGTATAAGTGAGTGAGTGAGTGTCTAAGTGAGTGTATAAGTGAGTGAGTGAGTGAGTGTCTAAGTGAGTGAGTGTATAAGTGAGTGTCTAAGTGAGTGAGTGTCTAAGTGAGTGAGTGTCTAAGTGAGTGTCTAAGTGAGTGAGTGTCTAAGTGAGTGTCTAAGTGAGTGAGAGTCTAAGTGAATGTCTAAGTGAGTGTCTAATTGAGTGAGTGAGTGAGTGTCTAAGTGAGTGAGTGTCTAAATGAGTGTCTAAGTGAGTGAGTGTCTAAGTGAGTGAGAGTCTAAGTGAATGTCTAAGTGAGTGTCTAAGTGAGTGAGTGATTGAGTGTCTAAGTGAGTGTCTAAGTGAGTGAATGTCTGAGCGATTGTCTGAGTGTCTAAGTGTCTAAGTGAGTGTCTAAGTGAGTGCCTAAGTGAGTGTCTAATTTAGTGTCTAAGTGAATGTCTAAGTGAGTGAATAATTTAGTGTCTAAGTGAGTGTCTAAGTGAGTGTCTAAGTGATTGACTAAGTGAGTGTATAAGTGAGTGAGTGAGTGTCTAAGTGAGTGTATAAGTGAGTGAGTGAGTGTCTAAGTGAGTGAGTGTATAAGTGAGTGTCTAAGTGAGTGTCTGAGTGAGTGTCTGAGTGTCTAAGTGTCTAAGTGAGTGTCTAAGTGAGTGTCTAAGTGAGTGTCTAATTTAGTGTCTAAGTGAATGTCTAAGTGAGTGAATAATTTAGTGTCTAAGTGAGTGTCTAAGTGAGTGTCTAAGTGAGTGACTAAGTGAGTGTATAAGTGAGTGAGTGAGTGTCTAAGTGAGTGTATAAGTGAGTGAGTGAGTGTCTAAGTGAGTGAATGTATAAGTGAGTGTCTAAGTGAGTGAGTGTCTAAGTGAGTGAGTGTCTAACTGAGTGTCTAAGTGAGTGAGTGAGTGTCTAAGTGAGTGTCTAAGTGAGTGAGAGTCTAAGTGAATGTCTAAGTGAGTGTCTAATTGAGTGAGTGAGTGAGTGTCTAAGTGAGTGAGTGTCTAAATGAGTGTCTAAGTGAGTGAGTGTCTAAGTGCGTGTCTAAGTGAGTAAGTGAGTGATTGAGTGCCTAAGTGAGTGTCTAAGTGAGTGTTTAAGTGATTGAGTGCCTAAGTGAGTGTCTAAGTGAGTTAGTGTCTAATTGAGTGAGTGAGTGTCTAAGTGAGTGTCTAAGTGAGTGAGAGTCTAAGTGAGTGAGAGTCTAAGTGAATGTCTAAGTGAGTGTCTAAGTGAGTGAGTGATTGAGTGTCTAAGTGAGTGTCTAAGTGCGTGTCTAATTGAGTGAGTGAGTGTTTAAGTGCGTGTGTGTCTAAGTGCGTTAGAGAGTGTCTAAGTAAGTGTCTAAGTGAGTTAGTGTCTGAGTGAGTGTCTAAGTGAGTGAATGTCTGAGCGATTGTCGACCTGAGTGTCTAAGTGAGTGAGTGTCATAAGTGAGTATGTGTCCAAATGAGTGTCTAAGTGCGTGTCTAAGAGAGTGTCTAAGTGCGTGTCTAATTGAGTGTCTAAGTGAGTGAATGAGTGTTTAAGTGTGTGAGTGTCTAAGTGCGTCATTGAGTGTCTAAGTAAATGAGTGTCTAAGTAAGTGTCTAAGTGAGTGTATAAGTGAGTGTCTAAGTGAGTGAGCGAGTGTCTAAGTGAGTGAGTGTCTAAGTGAGTGAGTGTCTAAGTGAGTGTCTAAGTGAGTGAGTGTTTAAGTAAGTGTCTAAGTGAGTGAGTGTCTAAGTGAGTGTCTAAGTGAGTGTCTAAGTGAGTGAGTGTCTAAATGAGTGTCTAAGTGAGTGTCTAAGTGAGTGAGTGTCTAAGTGAGTGTCTAAGTGAGTGTCTAAGTGAGTGAGTGTTTAAGTGAATGAGTGTCTAAGTGAGTGAGTGTATAAGTGAGTGTCTAAGTAAGTGAGTGTCTAAGTGAGTGAGTGTCTAAGTGAGTGTCTAAGTGATTGTCTAAGTGAGTGAGTGTCTAAGTGAGTGAGTGTTTAAGTGAGTGAGTGTCTAAGTGAGTGAGTGTATAAGTGAGTGTCTAAGTAAGTGAGTGTCTAAGTGAGTGAGTGTCTAAGTGAGTGTCTAAGTGAGTGTCTAAGTGAGTGAGTGTCTAAATAAGTGTCTAAGTGAGTGAGTGTCTAAGTGCGTGTCTAAGTGAGTGAGTGATTGAGTGCCTAAGTGAGTGTCTAAGTGCGTGTCTAATTGAGTGAGTGAGTGTCTAAGTGAGTGTCTAAGTGAGTGAGAGTCTAAGTGAATGTCTAACTGAGTGTCTAAGTGAGTGAGTGTCTAAGTGCGTGTCTAATTGAGTGAGTGAGTGCCTAAGTGAGTGTCTAAGTGAGTTAGTGTCTAATTGAGTGAGTGAGTGTCTAAGTGAGTGTCTAAGTGAGTGAGAGTCTAAGTGAGTGAGAGTCTAAGTGAATGTCTACCTGAGTGTCTAAGTGAGTGAGTGTCATAAGTGAGTATGTGTCCAAGTGAGTGTCTAAGTGAGTGTCTAAGTGCGTGTCTAAGTGAGTGTCTAATTGAGTGAGTGAGTGTCTAAGTGAGTGTTTAAGTGAGTGTGTGTCTAAGTGCGTTAGAGAGTGTCTAAGTAAGTGTCTAAGTGAGTTCGTGTCTGAGTGAGTGTCTAAGTGAGTGTCTAAGTGAGTGAAAGTCTGAGCGATTGTCTACCTGAGTGTCTAAGTGAGTGAGTGTCATAAGTGAGTATGTGTCCAAGTGAGTGTCTAAGTGGGTGAGTGATTGAGTGCCTAAGTGAGTGTCTAAGTGCGTGTCTAATTGAGTGAGTGAGTGTCTAAGTGAGTGTCTAAGTGAGTGGCTAAGTGAGTGAGAGTGTAAGTGAGTGAGAGTCCTAGTGAATTTCTAAGTGAGTGTCTAAGTGAGTGTCTAAGTGAGTGTCTAATTGCGTGTCTAATTGAGTGTCTAAGTGAGTGTCTAAGTGCGTGTCTAATTGAATGTCTAAGTGAGTGAATGAGTGTTTAAGTGTGTGAGTGTCTAAGTGCGTGAGTGTCTAAGTAAATGAGTGTCTAAGTAAGTGTCTATGTGAGTGTCTAAGTGAGTGTCTAAGTGAGTGAGTGAGTGAGTGAGTGTCTAAGTGAGTGAGTGTCTAAGTGAGTGTCTAAGTGAGTGAGTGTTTAAGTAAGTGTCTAAGTAAGTGAGTGTCTAAGTGAGTGAGTGTCTAAGTGAGTGTCTAAGTAAGTGTCTAAGTGAGTGTCTAAATGAGTGTCAAAGTGAGTGAGTGAGTGTATAAGTGAGTGAGTGTATAAGTGAGTGAGTGTCTAAGTGAGTGAGTGTCTAAGAGAGTGTCTAAGTAAGTGTCTAAGTGCGTCTGTCGTTCCGGCTTTCTTTTATTCAATGTATCAAATGCAGGCGCCTATTAGTGGATATGAACTGGAAAATACAATAAAATATTTACATTGAATTTCTGTAAGTGGGTGAGTGAGTCTCCCACACTCCCTTCCAACCACCCACCCACCCACACACCCACCCACCATCCCACCCACCCACACACCCACCCACCCACCCTCCCACCCTCCCACCCACCCATCCTCCCACCCACCCACCCATCCTCCCACCCACCCAGCCACCCACCCTCCCACCCACCCACCCACCCTCCCACCTACCCACCCACCCATCCTCCCACCCACCCACCCACCCTCCCACCCACCCACCCACCCTCCCTCCCACCCACCCACCCTCCCACCCTCCCTCCCACCCACCCACCCTCCCACCCTCCCTCCCACCCACCCACCCACCCTCCCACCCACCCACCCAACCACCCTCCCACCCACCCACCCATCCTCCCACCCACCCACCCTCCCACCCACCCACCCTCCCTCCCACCCACCCACCCTCCCTCCCACCCACCCACCCATCCTCCCACCCACCCTCCCTCCCACCCACCCACCCATCCTTTAAGTAAGTGTCTAAGTAAGTGAGTGTCTAAGTGAGTGAGTGTCTAAGTGAGTGTCTAAGTGAGTGTCTAAGTGAGTGAGTGAGTGTCTAAGTGAGTGAGTGTCTAAGTGAGTGAGTGTCTAAGTGAGTGTCTAAGTAAGTGTCTAAGTGAGTGTCTAAGTGAGTGAGTGAGTGTCTAAGTGAGTGAGTGTCTAAGTGAGTGTCTAAGTGAGTGAGTGTTTAAGTAAGTGTCTAAGTGAGTGAGTGTCTAAGTGAGTGTCTAAGTGAGTGAGTGTCTAAGTGAGTGAGTGTCTAAGTGAGTGTCTAAGTGCGTGTCTAATTGAGTGAGTGAGTGTCTAAGTGAGTGTTTAAGTGAGTGTGTGTCTAAGTGCGTTAGAGAGTGTCTAAGTAAGTGTCTAAGTGAGTTCGTGTCTGAGTGAGTGTCTAAGTGAGTGTCTAAGTGAGTGAAAGTCTGAGCGATTGTCTACCTGAGTGTCTAAGTGAGTGAGTGTCATAAGTGAGTATGTGTCCAAGTGAGTGTCTAAGTGAGTGTCTAAGTGCGTGTCTAAGTGAGTGTCTAATTGAGTGAGTGAGTGTCTAAGTGAGTGTTTAAGTGAGTGTGTGTCTAAGTGCGTTAGAGAGTGTCTAAGTAAGTGTCTAAGTGAGTTCGTGTCTGAGTGAGTGTCTAAGTGAGTGTCTAAGTGAGTGAAAGTCTGAGCGATTGTCTACCTGAGTGTCTAAGTGAGTGAGTGTCATAAGTGAGTATGTGTCCAAGTGAGTGTCTAAGTGAGTGAGTGATTGAGTGCCTAAGTGAGTGTCTAAGTGCGTGTCTAATTGAGTGAGTGAGTGTCTAAGTGAGTGTCTAAGTGAGTGTCTAAGTGAGTGAGAGTGTAAGTGAGTGAGAGTCCTAGTGAATTTCTAAGTGAGTGTCTAAGTGAGTGTCTAAGTGAGTGTCTAAGTGCGTGTCTAATTGAGTGTCTAAGTGAGTGTCTAAGTGCGTGTCTAATTGAGTGTCTAAGTGAGTGAATGAGTGTTTAAGTGTGTGAGTGTCTAAGTGCGTGAGTGTCTAAGTAAATGAGTGTCTAAGTAAGTGTCTAAGTGAGTGTCTAAGTGAGTGAGTGAGTGAGTGTCTAAGTGAGTGAGTGTCTAAGTGAGTGTCTAAGTGAGTGAGTGTTTAAGTAAGTGTCTAAGTGAGTGAGTGTCTAAGTGAGTGAGTGTCTAAGTGAGTGTCTAAGTGAGTGTCTAAGTGAGTGTCTAAGTGAGTGAGTGAGTGTCTAAGTGAGTGAGTGTCTAAGTGAGTGTCTAAGTGAGTGTCTAAGTAAGTGTCTAAGTGAGTGTCTAAGTGAGTGAGTGAGTGTCTAAGTGAGTGAGTGTTTAAGTAAGTGTCTAAGTGAGTGAGTGTCTAAGTGAGTGTCTAAGTGAGTGAGTGTCTAAGTGAGTGTCTAAGTGAGTGTCTAAGTGAGTGTCTAAGCGAGTGTCTACGTGAGTGTCTAAGTGAGTGAGTGTCTAAGTGAGTGTCTACGTGAGTGTCTAAATGAGTGTCTAAGTGAGTGAGTGTCTAAATGAGAGAGTGTCTAAGTGAGTGTCTAAATGAGTGTCTAAATGAGTGTCAAAGTGAGTGTCTAAGTGAGTGAGTGAGTGTCTAAGTGAGTGAGTGAGTGTCTAAGTGAGTGAGTGTCTAAGTGAGTGTCTAAGTGAGTGAATGTCTAACTGAGTGAGTGTCTAAGTGAGTGTCTAAGTGATTGAGTGTCTAAGTGAGTGTCTAAGTGAGTGAGTGTCTAAGTGAGTGTCTAATTGAGTGTCTAAGTGAATGTCTAAGTGACTGTCTAAGTGAGTGAGTGAGTGTCTAAGTGAGTGAGTGTCTAAGTGAGTGTCTAAGTGAGTGTCTAAGTGAGTGTCTAACTGAGTGTCTAAGTGAGTGACTGAGTGCCTAAGTGAGTGAGTCATTGAGTGAGTGTCTAAGTGAGTGAGTGTCTAAGTGAGTGTCTAAATGAGTGTCTAATTGAGTGAGTGGGTGTCTAAGTGAGTGAGTGAGTGTCTAAGTGAGTGTATAAGTGAGTGTCTAAGTGAGTGTCTAAGTGAGTGAGTGTCTAAGCGAGTGTCTAAGTGAGTGAGTGTATAAGTGAGTGTCTAAGTGAGTGAGTGTCTAAGTGAGTGAGTGTCTAAGTGAGTGTCTAAGTGAGTGTCTAAGTGAGTGTCTAAGTGAGTGAGTGTCTAAATGAGAGAGTGTCTAAGTGAGTGTCTAAGTAAGTGTCTAAATGAGTGTTTAATTGAGTGAGTGAGTGTCTAAGTGAGTGAGTGAGTGTATAAGTGAGTGTATAAGTGAGTGTCTAAGTGAGCGTCTAAGTGAGTGAGTGTCTAAGCGAGTGTCTAAGTGAGTGAGTGTATAAGTGAGTGTCTAAGTGAGTGAGTGTCTAAATGAGTGTCTAAGTGAGTGAGTGTCTAAGTGAGTGTCTAAGTGAGTGTCTAAGTGAGTGAGTGTCTAAGCGAGTGTCTAAGTGAGTGAGTGTATAAGTGAGTGTCTAAGTGAGTGAGTGTCTAAGTGAGTGTCTAAGTGAGTGTCTAAATGAGTGTCTAAGTGAGTGAGTGTCTAAATGAGAAAGTGTCTAAGTAAGTGTCTAAACGAGTGTCAAAGTGAGTGTCTAAGTGAGTGAGTGAGTGTCTAAGTGAGTGAGTAATTGAGTGAGTGTCTAAGTGAGTGAGTGTCTAAGTGAGTGTCTAAATTAGTGTCTAAGTGAGTTTCTCAGTGAGTGAGTGAGTGTCTAAGTGAGTGAGAGTCTAAGTGAGTTTCTAAGTGAGTGTCTAAGTAAGTGTCTAAGTGAGTGTCTAAATGAGTGTCAAAGTGAGTGAGTGAGTGTATAAGTGAGTGAGTGTATAAGTGAGTGAGTGTCTAAGTGAGTGAGTGTCTAAGAGAGTGTCTAAGTAAGTGTCTAAGTGCGTCTGTCGTTCCGGCTTTCTTTTATTCAATGTATCAAATGCAGGCGCCTATTAGTGGATATGAACTGGAAAATACAATAAAATATTTACATTGAATTTCTGTAAGTGGGTGAGTGAGTCTCCCACACTCCCTTCCAACCACCCACCCACCCACACACCCACCCACCATCCCACCCACCCACACACCCACCCACCCACCCTCCCACCCTCCCACCCACCCATCCTCCCACCCACCCACCCATCCTCCCACCCACCCAGCCACCCACCCTCCCACCCACCCACCCACCCTCCCACCTACCCACCCACCCATCCTCCCACCCACCCACCCACCCTCCCACCCACCCACCCACCCTCCCTCCCACCCACCCACCCTCCCACCCTCCCTCCCACCCACCCACCCTCCCACCCTCCCTCCCACCCACCCACCCACCCTCCCACCCACCCACCCAACCACCCTCCCACCCACCCACCCATCCTCCCACCCACCCACCCTCCCACCCACCCACCCTCCCTCCCACCCACCCACCCTCCCTCCCACCCACCCACCCATCCTCCCACCCACCCTCCCTCCCACCCACCCACCCATCCTTTAAGTAAGTGTCTAAGTAAGTGAGTGTCTAAGTGAGTGAGTGTCTAAGTGAGTGTCTAAGTGAGTGTCTAAGTGAGTGAGTGAGTGTCTAAGTGAGTGAGTGTCTAAGTGAGTGAGTGTCTAAGTGAGTGTCTAAGTAAGTGTCTAAGTGAGTGTCTAAGTGAGTGAGTGAGTGTCTAAGTGAGTGAGTGTCTAAGTGAGTGTCTAAGTGAGTGAGTGTTTAAGTAAGTGTCTAAGTGAGTGAGTGTCTAAGTGAGTGTCTAAGTGAGTGAGTGTCTAAGTGAGTGAGTGTCTAAGTGAGTGTCTAAGTGCGTGTCTAATTGAGTGAGTGAGTGTCTAAGTGAGTGTTTAAGTGAGTGTGTGTCTAAGTGCGTTAGAGAGTGTCTAAGTAAGTGTCTAAGTGAGTTCGTGTCTGAGTGAGTGTCTAAGTGAGTGTCTAAGTGAGTGAAAGTCTGAGCGATTGTCTACCTGAGTGTCTAAGTGAGTGAGTGTCATAAGTGAGTATGTGTCCAAGTGAGTGTCTAAGTGAGTGTCTAAGTGCGTGTCTAAGTGAGTGTCTAATTGAGTGAGTGAGTGTCTAAGTGAGTGTTTAAGTGAGTGTGTGTCTAAGTGCGTTAGAGAGTGTCTAAGTAAGTGTCTAAGTGAGTTCGTGTCTGAGTGAGTGTCTAAGTGAGTGTCTAAGTGAGTGAAAGTCTGAGCGATTGTCTACCTGAGTGTCTAAGTGAGTGAGTGTCATAAGTGAGTATGTGTCCAAGTGAGTGTCTAAGTGAGTGAGTGATTGAGTGCCTAAGTGAGTGTCTAAGTGCGTGTCTAATTGAGTGAGTGAGTGTCTAAGTGAGTGTCTAAGTGAGTGTCTAAGTGAGTGAGAGTGTAAGTGAGTGAGAGTCCTAGTGAATTTCTAAGTGAGTGTCTAAGTGAGTGTCTAAGTGAGTGTCTAAGTGCGTGTCTAATTGAGTGTCTAAGTGAGTGTCTAAGTGCGTGTCTAATTGAGTGTCTAAGTGAGTGAATGAGTGTTTAAGTGTGTGAGTGTCTAAGTGCGTGAGTGTCTAAGTAAATGAGTGTCTAAGTAAGTGTCTAAGTGAGTGTCTAAGTGAGTGAGTGAGTGAGTGTCTAAGTGAGTGAGTGTCTAAGTGAGTGTCTAAGTGAGTGAGTGTTTAAGTAAGTGTCTAAGTGAGTGAGTGTCTAAGTGAGTGAGTGTCTAAGTGAGTGTCTAAGTGAGTGTCTAAGTGAGTGTCTAAGTGAGTGAGTGAGTGTCTAAGTGAGTGAGTGTCTAAGTGAGTGTCTAAGTGAGTGTCTAAGTAAGTGTCTAAGTGAGTGTCTAAGTGAGTGAGTGAGTGTCTAAGTGAGTGAGTGTTTAAGTAAGTGTCTAAGTGAGTGAGTGTCTAAGTGAGTGTCTAAGTGAGTGAGTGTCTAAGTGAGTGTCTAAGTGAGTGTCTAAGTGAGTGTCTAAGCGAGTGTCTACGTGAGTGTCTAAGTGAGTGAGTGTCTAAGTGAGTGTCTACGTGAGTGTCTAAATGAGTGTCTAAGTGAGTGAGTGTCTAAATGAGAGAGTGTCTAAGTGAGTGTCTAAATGAGTGTCTAAATGAGTGTCAAAGTGAGTGTCTAAGTGAGTGAGTGAGTGTCTAAGTGAGTGAGTGAGTGTCTAAGTGAGTGAGTGTCTAAGTGAGTGTCTAAGTGAGTGAATGTCTAACTGAGTGAGTGTCTAAGTGAGTGTCTAAGTGATTGAGTGTCTAAGTGAGTGTCTAAGTGAGTGAGTGTCTAAGTGAGTGTCTAATTGAGTGTCTAATTGAGTGTCTAAGTGAATGTCTAAGTGACTGTCTAAGTGAGTGAGTGAGTGTCTAAGTGAGTGAGTGTCTAAGTGAGTGTCTAAGTGAGTGTCTAAGTGAGTGTCTAACTGAGTGTCTAAGTGAGTGACTGAGTGCCTAAGTGAGTGAGTCATTGAGTGAGTGTCTAAGTGAGTGAGTGTCTAAGTGAGTGTCTAAATGAGTGTCTAATTGAGTGAGTGGGTGTCTAAGTGAGTGAGTGAGTGTCTAAGTGAGTGTATAAGTGAGTGTCTAAGTGAGTGTCTAAGTGAGTGAGTGTCTAAGCGAGTGTCTAAGTGAGTGAGTGTATAAGTGAGTGTCTAAGTGAGTGAGTGTCTAAGTGAGTGAGTGTCTAAGTGAGTGTCTAAGTGAGTGTCTAAGTGAGTGTCTAAGTGAGTGAGTGTCTAAATGAGAGAGTGTCTAAGTGAGTGTCTAAGTAAGTGTCTAAATGAGTGTTTAATTGAGTGAGTGAGTGTCTAAGTGAGTGAGTGAGTGTATAAGTGAGTGTATAAGTGAGTGTCTAAGTGAGCGTCTAAGTGAGTGAGTGTCTAAGCGAGTGTCTAAGTGAGTGAGTGTATAAGTGAGTGTCTAAGTGAGTGAGTGTCTAAATGAGTGTCTAAGTGAGTGAGTGTCTAAGTGAGTGTCTAAGTGAGTGTCTAAGTGAGTGAGTGTCTAAGCGAGTGTCTAAGTGAGTGAGTGTATAAGTGAGTGTCTAAGTGAGTGAGTGTCTAAGTGAGTGTCTAAGTGAGTGTCTAAATGAGTGTCTAAGTGAGTGAGTGTCTAAATGAGAAAGTGTCTAAGTAAGTGTCTAAACGAGTGTCAAAGTGAGTGTCTAAGTGAGTGAGTGAGTGTCTAAGTGAGTGAGTAATTGAGTGAGTGTCTAAGTGAGTGAGTGTCTAAGTGAGTGTCTAAATTAGTGTCTAAGTGAGTTTCTCAGTGAGTGAGTGAGTGTCTAAGTGAGTGAGAGTCTAAGTGAGTTTCTAAGTGAGTGTCTAAGTAAGTGTCTAAGTGAGTGTCTAAATGAGTGTCAAAGTGAGTGAGTGAGTGTATAAGTGAGTGAGTGTATAAGTGAGTGAGTGTCTAAGTGAGTGAGTGTCTAAGAGAGTGTCTAAGTAAGTGTCTAAGTGCGTCTGTCGTTCCGGCTTTCTTTTATTCAATGTATCAAATGCAGGCGCCTATTAGTGGATATGAACTGGAAAATACAATAAAATATTTACATTGAATTTCTGTAAGTGGGTGAGTGAGTCTCCCACACTCCCTTCCAACCACCCACCCACCCACACACCCACCCACCATCCCACCCACCCACACACCCACCCACCCACCCTCCCACCCTCCCACCCACCCATCCTCCCACCCACCCACCCATCCTCCCACCCACCCAGCCACCCACCCTCCCACCCACCCACCCACCCTCCCACCTACCCACCCACCCATCCTCCCACCCACCCACCCACCCTCCCACCCACCCACCCACCCTCCCTCCCACCCACCCACCCTCCCACCCTCCCTCCCACCCACCCACCCTCCCACCCTCCCTCCCACCCACCCACCCACCCTCCCACCCACCCACCCAACCACCCTCCCACCCACCCACCCATCCTCCCACCCACCCACCCTCCCACCCACCCACCCTCCCTCCCACCCACCCACCCTCCCTCCCACCCACCCACCCATCCTCCCACCCACCCTCCCTCCCACCCACCCACCCATCCTTTAAGTAAGTGTCTAAGTAAGTGAGTGTCTAAGTGAGTGAGTGTCTAAGTGAGTGTCTAAGTGAGTGTCTAAGTGAGTGAGTGAGTGTCTAAGTGAGTGAGTGTCTAAGTGAGTGAGTGTCTAAGTGAGTGTCTAAGTAAGTGTCTAAGTGAGTGTCTAAGTGAGTGAGTGAGTGTCTAAGTGAGTGAGTGTCTAAGTGAGTGTCTAAGTGAGTGAGTGTTTAAGTAAGTGTCTAAGTGAGTGAGTGTCTAAGTGAGTGTCTAAGTGAGTGAGTGTCTAAGTGAGTGAGTGTCTAAGTGAGTGTCTAAGTGCGTGTCTAATTGAGTGAGTGAGTGTCTAAGTGAGTGTTTAAGTGAGTGTGTGTCTAAGTGCGTTAGAGAGTGTCTAAGTAAGTGTCTAAGTGAGTTCGTGTCTGAGTGAGTGTCTAAGTGAGTGTCTAAGTGAGTGAAAGTCTGAGCGATTGTCTACCTGAGTGTCTAAGTGAGTGAGTGTCATAAGTGAGTATGTGTCCAAGTGAGTGTCTAAGTGAGTGTCTAAGTGCGTGTCTAAGTGAGTGTCTAATTGAGTGAGTGAGTGTCTAAGTGAGTGTTTAAGTGAGTGTGTGTCTAAGTGCGTTAGAGAGTGTCTAAGTAAGTGTCTAAGTGAGTTCGTGTCTGAGTGAGTGTCTAAGTGAGTGTCTAAGTGAGTGAAAGTCTGAGCGATTGTCTACCTGAGTGTCTAAGTGAGTGAGTGTCATAAGTGAGTATGTGTCCAAGTGAGTGTCTAAGTGAGTGAGTGATTGAGTGCCTAAGTGAGTGTCTAAGTGCGTGTCTAATTGAGTGAGTGAGTGTCTAAGTGAGTGTCTAAGTGAGTGTCTAAGTGAGTGAGAGTGTAAGTGAGTGAGAGTCCTAGTGAATTTCTAAGTGAGTGTCTAAGTGAGTGTCTAAGTGAGTGTCTAAGTGCGTGTCTAATTGAGTGTCTAAGTGAGTGTCTAAGTGCGTGTCTAATTGAGTGTCTAAGTGAGTGAATGAGTGTTTAAGTGTGTGAGTGTCTAAGTGCGTGAGTGTCTAAGTAAATGAGTGTCTAAGTAAGTGTCTAAGTGAGTGTCTAAGTGAGTGAGTGAGTGAGTGTCTAAGTGAGTGAGTGTCTAAGTGAGTGTCTAAGTGAGTGAGTGTTTAAGTAAGTGTCTAAGTGAGTGAGTGTCTAAGTGAGTGAGTGTCTAAGTGAGTGTCTAAGTGAGTGTCTAAGTGAGTGTCTAAGTGAGTGAGTGAGTGTCTAAGTGAGTGAGTGTCTAAGTGAGTGTCTAAGTGAGTGTCTAAGTAAGTGTCTAAGTGAGTGTCTAAGTGAGTGAGTGAGTGTCTAAGTGAGTGAGTGTTTAAGTAAGTGTCTAAGTGAGTGAGTGTCTAAGTGAGTGTCTAAGTGAGTGAGTGTCTAAGTGAGTGTCTAAGTGAGTGTCTAAGTGAGTGTCTAAGCGAGTGTCTACGTGAGTGTCTAAGTGAGTGAGTGTCTAAGTGAGTGTCTACGTGAGTGTCTAAATGAGTGTCTAAGTGAGTGAGTGTCTAAATGAGAGAGTGTCTAAGTGAGTGTCTAAATGAGTGTCTAAATGAGTGTCAAAGTGAGTGTCTAAGTGAGTGAGTGAGTGTCTAAGTGAGTGAGTGAGTGTCTAAGTGAGTGAGTGTCTAAGTGAGTGTCTAAGTGAGTGAATGTCTAACTGAGTGAGTGTCTAAGTGAGTGTCTAAGTGATTGAGTGTCTAAGTGAGTGTCTAAGTGAGTGAGTGTCTAAGTGAGTGTCTAATTGAGTGTCTAAGTGAATGTCTAAGTGACTGTCTAAGTGAGTGAGTGAGTGTCTAAGTGAGTGAGTGTCTAAGTGAGTGTCTAAGTGAGTGTCTAAGTGAGTGTCTAACTGAGTGTCTAAGTGAGTGACTGAGTGCCTAAGTGAGTGAGTCATTGAGTGAGTGTCTAAGTGAGTGAGTGTCTAAGTGAGTGTCTAAATGAGTGTCTAATTGAGTGAGTGGGTGTCTAAGTGAGTGAGTGAGTGTCTAAGTGAGTGTATAAGTGAGTGTCTAAGTGAGTGTCTAAGTGAGTGAGTGTCTAAGCGAGTGTCTAAGTGAGTGAGTGTATAAGTGAGTGTCTAAGTGAGTGAGTGTCTAAGTGAGTGAGTGTCTAAGTGAGTGTCTAAGTGAGTGTCTAAGTGAGTGTCTAAGTGAGTGAGTGTCTAAATGAGAGAGTGTCTAAGTGAGTGTCTAAGTAAGTGTCTAAATGAGTGTTTAATTGAGTGAGTGAGTGTCTAAGTGAGTGAGTGAGTGTATAAGTGAGTGTATAAGTGAGTGTCTAAGTGAGCGTCTAAGTGAGTGAGTGTCTAAGCGAGTGTCTAAGTGAGTGAGTGTATAAGTGAGTGTCTAAGTGAGTGAGTGTCTAAATGAGTGTCTAAGTGAGTGAGTGTCTAAGTGAGTGTCTAAGTGAGTGTCTAAGTGAGTGAGTGTCTAAGCGAGTGTCTAAGTGAGTGAGTGTATAAGTGAGTGTCTAAGTGAGTGAGTGTCTAAGTGAGTGTCTAAGTGAGTGTCTAAATGAGTGTCTAAGTGAGTGAGTGTCTAAATGAGAAAGTGTCTAAGTAAGTGTCTAAACGAGTGTCAAAGTGAGTGTCTAAGTGAGTGAGTGAGTGTCTAAGTGAGTGAGTAATTGAGTGAGTGTCTAAGTGAGTGAGTGTCTAAGTGAGTGTCTAAATTAGTGTCTAAGTGAGTTTCTCAGTGAGTGAGTGAGTGTCTAAGTGAGTGAGAGTCTAAGTGAGTTTCTAAGTGAGTGTCTAAGTAAGTGTCTAAGTGAGTGTCTAAATGAGTGTCAAAGTGAGTGAGTGAGTGTATAAGTGAGTGAGTGTATAAGTGAGTGAGTGTCTAAGTGAGTGAGTGTCTAAGAGAGTGTCTAAGTAAGTGTCTAAGTGCGTCTGTCGTTCCGGCTTTCTTTTATTCAATGTATCAAATGCAGGCGCCTATTAGTGGATATGAACTGGAAAATACAATAAAATATTTACATTGAATTTCTGTAAGTGGGTGAGTGAGTCTCCCACACTCCCTTCCAACCACCCACCCACCCACACACCCACCCACCATCCCACCCACCCACACACCCACCCACCCACCCTCCCACCCTCCCACCCACCCATCCTCCCACCCACCCACCCATCCTCCCACCCACCCAGCCACCCACCCTCCCACCCACCCACCCACCCTCCCACCTACCCACCCACCCATCCTCCCACCCACCCACCCACCCTCCCACCCACCCACCCACCCTCCCTCCCCACCCACCCACCCTCCCACCCTCCTCCCACCCACCCACCTCCCACCCTCCCTCCCACCCACCCACCCACCCTCCCACCCACCCACCCAACCACCCTCCCACCCACCCACCCATCCTCCCACCCACCCACCCTCCCACCCACCCACCCTCCCTCCCACCCACCCACCCTCCCTCCCACCCACCCACCCATCCTCCCACCCACCCTCCCTCCCACCCACCCACCCATCCTCCCACCCACCCACCCACCCACCCTCCCACCCTTCCACCCACCCACCCACCCATCCACCCACCCACCCTCCCACCCACCCACCCACCCTCCCACCCACCCATCCTCCCTCGCACCCACCCATCCTCCCACCCACCCATCCACCCACCCACCCACCCATCCCTCCCACCCACCCTCCCTCCCACCCACCCACCCATCCTCCCTCCCACCCACCCATCCTCCCTCCCACCCACCCATCCTCCCACCCACCCACCCTCCCACCCACCCTCCCACTCACCCTCCCACCCACCAACCCACCCACCCTCCCACCCCACCCAATCACCCATACTCCCTCCCACCCACCAACCCACCCACCCTCCCTCCCACCCTCCCTCCCACCCAACCTCCCACCCTCCCACCCACCCACCCTCCCACCCACCCTCCCACCCACCCATCCACCCACCCACCCACCCTCCCTCCCTCCCACCCACCCTCCCACCCACCCATCCTCCCACCCATCCTCCCACCCACCCTCCCACCCACCCATCCACCCATCCTCCCACCTACCCACCCACCCTCCCACCCACCCATCCACACACTCACCCTCCCTCCCACCCACCCACCCTCCCACCCACCCTTCCACCCACCCTCCCACCCACCCTCCCACCCAGTCTCCCACCCACCCTCCCCCACCCACCCACCCCCCTCCCACCCACCCTCCCTCCCACCCACCCACCCACCCTCCCACCCACCCACCCTCCCACCCACCCTCCCTCCCACCCACCCCACCCACCCTCCCACCCACCCACCCTCCCACCCACCCACCCACCCTCCCTCCTCCCACCCACCCACCCACCCTCCCACCCACCCACCCAACCACCCTCCCACCCACCCACCCATCCTCCCACCCACCCACCCACCCACCCTCCCACCCACCCACCCACCCACCCTCCCTCCCACCCACCCACCCATCCTCCCACCCACCCTCCCTCCCACCCACCCACCCATCCTCCCACCCACCCACCCACCTCCCACCCTTCCACCCACCCACCCTCCCACCCTTCCACCACCCACCCCATCCCCCACCACCCATCCTCCCACCCACCCTCCCTCCCACCCACCCACCCATCCTCCCACCCACCCACCCTCCCACCCTTCCACCCACCCACCCACCCACCCATCCTCCCACCAACCCATCCTCCCCACCCACCCTTCCACCCACCCACCCTCCCACCCACCCACCCTCCCACCCTCCCTCCCACCCTCCCACCCTCCCACCCCACCCACCCATCCTCCCACCCACCCACCCATCCTCCGACCCACCCACCCACCCTCCACCCACCCACCCTACCACCCTCCCACCCACCCATCCTCCCACCCACCCTCCCACCCACCCACCCATCCTCCCACCCACCCATCCACCCACCCACCCTCCCACCCACCCATGCTCCCTCCCACCCACCCATCCACCCACCCACCCACCCTCCCTCCCACCCACCCTCCCACCCACCCACCCATCCTCCCACCCATCCTCCCACCCACCCTCCCACCCACCCATCCACCCTCCTCCCACCTACCCACCCCACCCTCCCCACCCACCCATCCATCCACTCACCCTCCCTCCCACCCACCCACCCTCCCACCCACCCTTCCACCCACCCTCGCACCCACCCTCCCACCCACTCTCCCACCCACCCTCCCTCCCACCCACCCACCCACCCTCCCACCCACCCTCCCCTCCCACCCACCCTCCACCCACCCCACCCACCCACCCTCCCACCCACCCTCCCTCCCACCCACCCACCCACCCTCCCACCCACCCACCTCCCTCCCACCCACCCACCCCACCCTCCCACCCCACCCACCCCACCCACACCACCCACCCACCCACCCAACCACCCCCCACCCACCCACCCATCCTCCCACCCACCCACCCACCCTCCCACCCACCCACCCACCCAACCCTCCCTCCCACCCACCCACCCATCCTCCCACCCACCCTCCCTCCCACCCACCCACCCATCCTCCCACCCACCCACCTCCCACCCTTCCACCCACCCACCCTCCCACCCTTCCACCCACCCACCCATCCTCCCACCAACCCATCCTCCCACCCACCCTCCCTCCCACCCACCCACCCATCCTCCCACCCACCCACCCTCCCACCCTTCCAACCACCCACCCACCCATCCTCCCACCAACCCATCCTCCCACCCACCCTTCCACCCACCCACCCTCCCACCCACCCACCCTCCCACCCTCCCTCCCACCCTCCCACCCTCCCTCCCACCCTCCCACCCACCCACCCTCCCACCCACCCACCCATCCTCCCACCCACCCACCCACCCTCCCACCCACCCACCCTACCACCCTCCCACCCACCCATCCTCCCACCCACCCTCCCACCCACCCACCCATCCTCCCACCCACCCACCCATCCTCCCACCCACCCATCCACCCACCCACCCTCCCACCCACCCATGCTCCCTCCCACCCACCCATCCTCCCACCCACCCACCCACCCACCCACCCTCCCACCCACCCATCCTCCACCCACCCTCCCTCCCACCCACCCACCCATCCTCCCACCCACCCATCCTCCCTCCCACCCACCCATCCTCCCACCCACTCACCCATCCACCCACCCTCCCACCCACCCTCCCTCCCACCCACCCTCCCACCCACTCACCCTCCCCACCCACCAACCCACCCACCCTCCCCACCCACCCACCCATCCTCCCTCCCACCCACCAACCCACCCACCCTCCCTCCCACCCTCCCTCCCACCCACCCTCCCACCCTCCCACCCACCCACCCTCCCACCCACCCTCCCACCCACCCATCCACCCACCCACCCACCCTCCCTCCCACCAACCCTCCCACCCACCCACCCATCCTCCCATCCATCCTCCCACCCACCCTCCCACCCACCCACCCATCCACCCATCCTCCCACCCACCCACCCACCCTCCCATCCACCCACTCACCCTCCCTCCCACCCACCCATCCTCCCACCCACCCCACCCTCCCACCCACCCTTCCACCCACCCTCCCACCCACCCTCCGACCCACTCCCACCCACCCTCCCACCCACCCTCCCTCCCACCCACCCACCCACCCACCCTCCCACCCACCCTCCCCCCACCTCCCCACCCACCCCTCCCACCCACCCACCCTCCCCCCACTCCACCCACCCACCCCACCCTCCCACCCACCCATCCACACACTCACCCTCCCACCCACCCACCCACCCTCCCACCCACCCACCCTCCCACCCACTCACCCACCCACCCACCCTCCCTCCCACCCACCCACCCTCCCACCCACCCTCACTCCCACCCACCCACCCACCCTCCCACCCACCCATCCCACCCACTCACCCTCCCTCCCACCCACCCATCCTCCCACCCACCCATCCACCCACTCACCCTCCCTCCCACCCACCCATCCTCCCACCACCCACCCTCTCACTCACCCACCCACCCATCCTCCCACCCACCCATCCACCCACTCACCCTCCCTCCCACCCACCCACCCATCCTCCCACCCACCCACCCATCCACCCACCCACCCACCCTCCCACTCACCCACCCACCCATCCTCCCACCCACCCATCCACCCACTCACCCTCCCCCCACCCACCCACCCATCCTCCCACCCACCCACCCATCCACCCACCCACGCTCCCCCCACCCACCATCCCTCCCCACCCACCCACCCACCCTCCCACCCACCCTCCGACCCACTCTCCCACCCACCCTCCCACCCACCCTCCCTCCCCCCCACCCACCCACCCACCCTCCCACCCACCCTCCCTCCCACCCACCCACCCACCCACCCACCCACCCTCCCACCCACCCACCCTCCCACCCACTCACCCACCCACCCACCCTCCCACCCACCCATCCACACACTCACCCTCCCACCCACCCACCCACCCTCCCACCCACCCACCCTCCCACCCACTCACCCACCCACCCCACCCTCCTCCCCACCCACCCTCCCCACCCCACCCTCACTCCCACCCACCCACCCACCCACCCTCCCACCCACCCATCCACCCACTCACCCTCCCTCCCACCCACCCATCCTCCCACCCACCCATCCACCCACTCACCCTCCCTCCCACCCACCCATCCTCCCACCCACCCACCCACCCTCCCACTCACCCACCCACCCATCCTCCCACCCACCCATCCACCCACTCACCCTCCCTCCCACCCACCCACCCATCCTCCCACCCACCCACCCATCCATCCACCCACCCCCACCCCTCCCACTCACCCACCCACCCATCCTCCCACCCACCCATCCACCCACTCACCCTCCCTCCCACCCACCCACCCATCCTCCCACCCACCCACCCATCCACCCACCCACGCTCCCTCCCACCCACCCATCCTCCCACCCACCCACCCACCCTCCCACCCACCCTCCGACCCACTCTCCCCACCCACCCTCCCACCCACCCTCCCTCCCACCCACCCACCCACCCACCCTCCCACCCACCCTCCCTCCCACCCACCCACCCACCCTCCCACCCACCCACCCTCCCACCCACTCACCCACCCACCCTCCCACCCACCCATCCACACACTCACCCTCCCACCCACCCACCCACCCTCCCACCCACCCACCCTCCCACCCACTCACCCACCCACCCACCCTCCCTCCCACCCACCCTCCTCCCACCCACCCTCACTCCCACCCACCCACCCTCCCACCCACCCATCCACCCACTCACCCTCCCTCCCACCCACCCATCCTCCCACCCACCCATCCACCCACTCACCCTCCCTCCCACCCACCCATCCTCCCACCCACCCACCCTCCCACTCACCCACCCACCCATCCTCCCACCCACCCATCCACCCACTCACCCTCCCTCCCACCCACCCACCCATCCTCCCACCCACCCACCCATCCACCCACCCACCCTCCCACTCACCCACCCACCCATCCTCCCACCCACCCATCCACCCACTCACCCTCCCTCCCACCCACCCACCCATCCTCCCACCCACCCACCCATCCACCCACCCACACTCCCTCCCTCCCACCCACCCACCCTCCCACCCACCCCATCTCTCTCCCCCAGTTCCGTCTATGAGCTCTGTGCATCACCTCCTGACTCACTCCTCTGTCTGTCTCACCACGAATAACATCATCAACATCACCAGCACTAACAACATCACCACCATTACTACCATCACTATCAACATCACCCCCTGACTCACTCCTCTGTATGTCTCACCACGAACAACATCACCACCAGCAACATCACCACCAGCACTAACAACATCACCATCACCACCATCACCACCATCACCACCATCACTATCATCACTATCAACATCACTATCACCATCACTGTCAACATCACTATCAACATCACTATCAACATCACTATCAACATCACTATCAACATCACTATCACCATCACTATCAACATCACCCCCTGACTCACTCCTCTGTCTGTCTCACCACGAATAAACTCATCACCAGCAACATCATCATCATCACCACCACTAACAACATCACCATCACCACCATCACCACCATCACTATCACCATCACCACCATCACCACCATCACTATCAACATCACCTCCTGACTCACTCCTCTGTCTGTCTCACCACGAACAACATCATCACCAGCACTACCACTAACAACATCACCATCACCACCATCACCACCATCACCACCATCACTATCATCACTATCAACATCACTATCAACATCACTATCACCACCAGCAACATCACCACCAGCAACATCATCACCACCACTAACAACATCACTATCACCACCATCACCACCATCACTATCAACATCACTATCACCACCATCACTATCAACATCATCACCAGCAACATCATCACCAGCAACATCATCACCAGCACTACCACTAACAACATCAACATCACCACTATCACCACCCATCACTATCAACATCATCACCAGCAACATCATCGCCAACACTACCACTAACAACATCACCATCACCACTATCACCACCACCATCACCAACATCACTATCAACATCACCACTCTCAACATCACCATCACCATCACCACCATCACCATCACCACCACCACCATCACCACCACCATCACCACGATCACCACCACCACCATCACCACCACCACCACCACCATCACCACCACCATCACCACCATCACCACCACCATCACCATCACCACCTTCACCACCATCACCACCACCACCACCATCACCACCATCACCACCATCACCGCACTCACAAACCTATCGCGAAAATGCCTCAAAGGCTCATCGGAATATCATCATCATCATCATCCTTACAATCATCATCAGGATCATCATCAGGCTCGTCATCAGGATCATCAGCTGGAGGAGGAGGTGGAGGTGGAAGTGGTGGAGGTGGTGGAGGAGGTGGAGGAGGTGGGAGGAGGAGGAGGAGGAGGATCTTCATCTGTGGAGTATTTGGGAGCCAGAGATGAGTTTCTCCCCTTCAAGGATGAAGGAGACGATAGCAAATCTCTCAGCTCGGACACCACGGAAAGAGACCTGGCGGATGTAAAGTGTTCACTGGTGAACGACACGGAGAGAAGATCTGACTCTGAGGTGAGTGGGTGGGTGAGTGGGTGGGTGAGTGAGTGAGTGAGTGGGTGGGTGGGTGAGTGGGTGAGTGGGTGGGTGAGTGAGTGGGTGGGTGATTGAATGAGTGACTCACTGAATGAGTGACTGAGTGAGTGGTGAGTGAGTGACTGAGTGAGTGAGTGGAGACCTGGCGGATGTAAAGTGTTCACTGGTGAACGACACGGAGAGAAGATCTGACTCTGAGGTGAGTGGGTGAGTGGGTGGGTGAGTGGGTGAGTGGGTGGGTGGGTGAGTGGGTGGGTGAGTGGGTGGGTGGGTGGGTGAGTGGGTGGGTGGGTGGGTGAGTGGGTGGGTGGGTGAGTGGGTGAGTGAGTGGGTGAGTGGTGAGTGAGTGAGTGGAGACCTGGCGGATGTAAAGTGTTCACTGGTGAACGACACGGAGAGAAGATCTGACTC